>NC_085105.1:1205000-1305000 GCF_963422355.1 Corticium candelabrum
AGACAATCTAATCGTCAACAAGACTTACTAATTTGCAGGGCAAGATTTTATTGTATGTTGAACAAACGGATGAGAAAAGACTGTATGTACATTTTAGTTAGCAAGTCTAATGATTCATTGCAACGTGCAGCTTTCAACTCGGCTTCCGTTCACTCGTCTAGGATAAGAATATAATGAGATTGACACCGTTGAGACCGAGGTTATGCACGATTATTGGCTACAGTATGTAGTCCGTGTATCTCTGCTTTCATTGGGTTGCCTCTATAGTTCGTGGAGAAGGGCTAGGGACACAAGTAGCGCAGATTATGTTGCGCTAACTGCGCACTCTGTTTGTATCTACATACCCATGCATACCGCATAGGGTACAGTAGCCGCTCTGGTGCACGAAAGGATAAAAGTTTGTTGTTTGGTTGAACTCCTGCATGCGTGAGTCTGCATGCACAGCGTGAATTTATAAATATAAATATAAGTATTACTCGAAACAAACTGCTATATCATTGATATTAGGGGAAATGCTACGGATCAGAATCAAGAGTTTTGAAAAATGAAAACAATAATTTAGACACACACAAATAAGTTTTGCGCCTAGATATATAAACTAGAACAAGCGACGAGTATCTGCCAGCATGCGTCTACTGTCAACGACAATTGTTGTCGTACCAATTTCTTGTTGTACAAGTTGCAACCGTCTCGAGCGCTTGATGGTTGATTTACTCCTCAAACTTGGTTTGTTCGGTCTCTCCCTACGTGGAGAGGATTCTCAAACGTTGGCCCAGCGTTAAGTCCCGGTTGAAGTTGTGTTTGTACCAACTCTCTAGCCTTTATTCTCAGCAGGAACATGTTGGCTACTGAAGTCGGTAATAGTTGTGGATTACCGTTGAAAGCGTCTTGCAGTTCGTGCAGTGTTTGCAAATACAGATGAGAGAAATCTTCAGCGAACATTCGAGCACGGGATCCGGAGGGGTAGTCGGTCAACTTTGGGTTCTCGGGCAATGGCCACACTCCGTTGGGATCGAATGGAATAATAGGTCCTGTAAAAAGTATTGGGTCACGTGATTGTTATGAGAAGACTGAAGAGATGACATGCTGGAATTAGTTGCAGGCACCCTGCATGAGCCAATGTGAAGACTCGATACCGACGGGTTCGGACAAAGTTGATCGACTAATTACTAGATGATTTGTTGGTATGTTTTGTAGTCATTTTACTGCTCTGTGCGTGATATTCTAGGTGTCATGCGGCTTACCTGCGTACTCCCAGTTCCCGTCGGGTTGCTTGAGCAGTTGGCGACCGTGAACTATCTCAGCAAATTTGTAGTAATGAGCCAGTTCTTTGTACTCGTCGGTCGGATTCATCTGTGATGTTCCTTCTCCTTGTTCGACAATGAGACGAATGCCTTCCAGTGCCTCTTCCAAGTTCGTTACCGGAGAAGCCATGAAATCCACTTGTCTCGTACGATTACCAGTAAAGATGGTCGTATTCTTCTCGTTGCTTTCTCTCTCAAGTCGCTTCATGTCTCTGCGAATCCTGGCGTAGAAGGAACCAATCGTGTCATTGTGAATGCTATCATAGGATTGGGTCGGAGTTTCTATCTTCATGAACACGTGTCTGATGAGGTCGAGACTTAAGGGAGCCAGTCGTAGTACAAGGTTTGGTTCTATGCCTCCTGGAAGCCTGCTTGGAAAAACGGGAATGAAGTTTTGGTCAAAAATTCGTGGATCTCCTCCAATGGCATTGAGTATGTTGGCTACAATCGCGAGATGTCCCATTTCTTCGACAACGATTCGTGAAATCAATTTGGCAATTTCCTGATTTGCACCTTCTTTGATGGAGTAGAGGGCGTACGCGTATGGAGGTATGGTGTAGAACTCCACCTGAAGAACGAGTTGCAGTTCTTTCCTCAGTTCTTCGAGAGTGCATTTTTCTTTGCGTCCTTTTTTAGGAGGAAATGGTTGATCAAGCCATTGGAGGATCATGTTTCTTTTGTCTTTGGATAAATCTCTGGTGACCGGCATGTGACCGGGTGCTGTCCTCTCTGCTCTCAAGGAGAAATTCAAGTGTCGAATGTTGTCGCCATCGATAACACTGTCGTAATCGCCCAGATTGAGAATATGTCTCATTGTGGGGTAGAGATTGTCGTACTGTTGCAATATGGATCGAACGCCATTTTTTCCGTACCACGTTGGTTCTCCTTCCCAAGTAAATGTGTCAAAAACTCGAACAACAAGAGGGGCATCAGGATAAGATTGGCTATCGAACGATGTGGTTGGAAGGTAGCTCACCAAATAGACCAAACCGTCAACATATTTCCTGACTTTCCCAGGATCTCCAGCTGTTAGCGTGATGCTAACCTCCCCATTTGTGTCTGTGTAGACAGTCCAATCGGTCTGCTCATTCACCATCAGTCCGTGTGACGCTCTAGTATTTTCATCGGCTGTCATGGTGTAGTTGCAATTGCATCTCGACTGTGATCCACGTTTGTCCGGATCTAACTGGCTACACATTGTTCGTGCATGATACGGAGCCACTGCGAACGAGATCTTGTGATTAGCCACCGGGTATCCCATGTGAGTAACAAAAAACTTCTGTGATATTTTTTCTCCTGGATCCATAAAACTAAAGACGTCGCCCATCGGTCTCACATGGTAATACGATTCACTCAAGAAAACGATCGACGAATCGCTGCAATTAACAACTTGCAATGGACTCGTGCACAGACCGTCGTACCCACCGGTGTCGTGTGTCAAGTCTACTTCAACGACCCCGGCTGTCCTGACGTACCACTCATCGGTGAGATTGACCCTTCCCAGTTCGTGCCCGTTTCTTGATGTCATACATAACCGCTTACCCATGACGTTCGTATCTAGATGAATTTGCTTGGTCGTTTCATTCTTATATCTTTTCAGGGAATTCCCAAAGTCGATAATTAAAGCCTTTCTCGTATCTCTGAGTACAAACTCAGCTCTAGTTAGAAGAGTGTTTGTAATTGTAGAAGATAGAAGAGGGTCGAGTTGTCTGCCGCGCACGTACTGAATTGGTGTCTCACTGGGGTCTCCCGAGACACCAATTGTACCGACGACGTACCCGTATGTAAAACGGTCACTTGGAGCTTCGTCATCGAATCCATACACGGTGAAGGAGATGGATAGGGCTAACGGCGACTTCTCTCTTAGTCTTCTCAAAAAGCCATGTGAGTCCTGGTCGGAACCAGGCGGATACAGCAAGTTTAGTGCCCAGTCGTTCCAAGTCAGATTTTGAAGAATTGATTGGTACGTCGCAGAAAGAGATGTCATTCCTTGAACATTAGTGACACTGCTCCATATTCCTTTGAACCCGACAGGATGATAGTGTCCCACAAGGATAGCCTGCTTGTTTGCAATTCCGCCCTCGTGGTCGTGCACGCTAATTCCAAATTTCAGACCGTACAGCAGAGAAGAAACTAGATATTCGACGTCCAAGTCGACCATCTTACCGCTACCACCCGATAGTACGGTGTCAATAGTGACTCGACGTGAAACTAGAGGGTCGTCGGTTGTGCAGGGACCGTTTTGTGGACACACAGACGTAATGGCAACATTGTGGAAATTGAACACTCCCGTGCCTGTCGGGTTCCAGCGGGCATGTTCTTTGTCTGTGATGGTCCCGTCGACGATTTTAAAATCGTCAGTTGCGAAGTTGTCGTAGCAGTTGTTGATGGTCGATACGTCTGCTCGGAATTGTCCCGCAAAGTGAATACGTGGCCTGTCGAGGTAACATTGACTGGTCACATTGTCGAGTCTCAAGACTTGTTCGACTCTTTCAGGGATATCAGTATCCTATAGAACAATCAGACCGCGTTCAATATATATAGCAAATACTCGATAACGAAACAGCGACGACTCACTGAATCTGAAGACTTTGTAGTCGAAGAAGAACCCCACAACCACGAGCTAAACCATCCCTCAGACGATGGAGAGTAGGAGTTCACTTTCTCCTAGTAGAAGTAGGTAAATACATGGCTATCAATGTTATAACGTTTAGTGCAGAGAGTTTCCATGTTTTGTTTGAGATTGCAATGGTCTTTCGTGCATGTATATTATGGCAATGACATGCAATGGGCTATACACATTTGAAACTGTAGACAACACTTTTTCAGATTTCCTCTTACTAGAAGTGCCAGGATGTTCATCATTAATCGTGAGTTGCCAGAGTTGTGTTTTAGGATTACTTTAACTCTATTTTGTAATGAGAAATTTGCAGGCTGCGATGTAAACATGCTTAGACCTTTATCTTCCAATCGTGATGTTCGACATCATCGTCTAGACCTTGTCTTGACATCTTGATCGCATCTGTAATAGCAATAAATGAAGTAGAGACTATAACTATTACAACGCCGATGGAATGCTAATAGACAGTTACCACAGATTTACTGAGAATTAATCGTATTACTAACACCAACCAGTGGCGAATCCAGGGAGATGGCCCAACGGGCTGGAGTCCTCCCCCGTTGCCATTTGCTGATAAGAAGTCAAACTGAAATTTCAAAGGACAGTACATTTATACATTTATCTAGTGTTGCTGACATGCAGGATGATCATTGATCGATTCTGTATAGTATAGATGCATTGTTTTTATCTTGTAACTTTTCACTAAATATAAAAATTATCAACGTTTTTTACAAAACTTGACGGAAAGGATCAGTGTGGTTTGCTGTGGGCGTGGTCGGGCCCTATCCCTTTCAGAATCCTGGATCCGCACCTGCTAAGTCACATACGGAAAACTTGGTAGTTTGCCTCAGTTGCGAGCATCACCAGACACAACATCGTGATGTTGTTGTACAGAAACCGTTCGTGTGCACTTCTGAGACGGATGTCTTGTCATGCAAATAATGTTGCGGTCGCAACTTCTGCTGCTATGCCCGGTATGAGCACCATAGTTGTGCAAGGGCTTAGACCAAAAGCCACTACTCTATACGAACCGGTGCAGTACAGTCCGGAATATGACTCTGTATTAGTCTCTGTCTTAGTCTAGCAGTAGCTACCGATTGCACGGACTCCATTAGTGGTGACGTGCTGGAGCGCATGGTGACATTCTAGATTAAATGAGCATTGACCTAGCTACGTGAAGGACTGCATGAGCTTTTGGTGTTCTAGTTACGCGTGAGGAATCTGAGTGCATGCATGCAGTCAGCTCACCTACAGCCCCTGGTGGTGTCAACATCATTGAAGGCTTCCGATGTTGTATTTCCTTTTCTGCGAACTGACAGCTCGCCGTCACCAATATAAGCAAGCAGACTCTACAAAAAATACAGTAGGTACAAACTGTCTAGGTAGATCTAGGAGTTACCGGCTTGGAATGCCTCAGTGTTGTAGTATTGTATGGTATCGGAGATTGCCATGCAGCAGGTACTGTACCGTGTGATGGGCTTTCTATAGACCATTGCTCTCACAACGTGTTGCGATACTGATAACCAGTACCTCTATGTGCTCAGTTTTCGTAGCGGGCGCTAGCGCACTACTTAGGGAATACCCGCCTAGTGGAAGTAACCAATTAGCAATCGCTTAACCAATTAGCAATCGCTTTAGTCTGGTTCCTAAAAAGTATGCGACGGAGACGTACCGTGACGGATCGTGACGGACAGCACCCGTCACATCGGGCAGTGTGTGCCGGACCTCAAGATGAAATCATGCATTCCCTTCTTACCTGTCACTACCACAAGACTTGTCTAAAGACTTCCTCTTCACGTCAGTCGTTCTCTAAACGACTAGAAAAGCGGCACTTTCTAGGAAGTATTCAGGACGTACAAACCAAACCGTTTGGTAAGTGCGTACCACACAGAACACGTATCATCGATATCGTATATAGACGATATTCGGGGGCGGAGCTTCTAGAGCATGCGCAATCTCGAGGGTAACGTTAACGCACCTTTCGCCGATCTTGCTGTACACGAAGTCCACGTTTCCGGGTCTGCTTCTGAACCGTAGATCATCTTGCCGTTGACTAGGCTTTGTAAGTAAGTTCACTACTTACCATTTCGTGCATCTTGTGAGAGACTTTGTCTGCGTAGAGACGCGTACGAAGCCATTTCTTGAGTACTGCTTCTCGAGTGTAAGAGACTGCTGTTCGAGCTGAAGGCGTCTGATTCACATTCTGAACAGATACACGTGGAGTGGAAGCACAGACTACTCATTGTCTAGAGATGGATTAGTTTTGGCGAGTGAAATCATGCCACCTGGGAACCCATTTGGGTAACCAGACATGTAGGCGTTCCGCGTTGTTTCTGGGCAGTCTATCTTGCTTCTGTATATATGTGATTGGCCAAGTCGAAGTTCTTACTGTGATAACTTGCACTCGATAAGTACACTGACGCGGATCAGAGTACAGTACACGTACTCTGTAGTCTGTTTACAATTAGCACTGCCAGTCTACTAGTCCCAGCAACAGTTATGTCTAAAGTAACACAACACATACGCACTATTCCTTAGCTGTAATGTCTAAATCAGAAAGAAGAGGCTGTTCTACCTCATCTGCAGTTGATCAAGACGTGTGTTACTGTAGTAGTGATCTCAAAATTGAAGATGTTAGTTGTCAAAAATGTCACCGAGGCGCTGAAGCTGATGGTTTACATCCGATAATTGAACATCAAGCAAATGAAATAGTGGAACTTCAAAACAAGATTAGAGTTCTCGAGCAAGACCTTGCATCTGCAGAGTCTGGGTGGCAAGGAAAGGCATTCTCATGATAAAATCAAGTCTTACACAGGTTTTGTGTAGAGAAATGTACTTGATACAGTGTGGAGTTCGACTGAAAGCAGCCAAGACAATTTCTCTGTATAGCAAACAAAGAATCAGGCCAATGCACATCAAGTGATGTGTAAGCTCATGAGCTCACCGCCTTCCATGAAGAGTTGGATAGGCTAGACAAACTTTTGCTGACTCTAGTTCGACAAGATACATAGTTTCACAGTTCCACAGTTCAAGTAGTTCGCTAGATGAGGGAAAAGTAGTCCTAGTTTCAGCCACACAGACAGTGACAGTGCGTCACGTTCGGTTATCCCGAATGAGTTCCCCTACCACAAAATCTTCACCTGACAAAACTTCCATCGCTAAGCAATGAGTAGTCTGTCTTTCCACTCCACGTGTATCTGTTCAGAATGTGAATCAGGCGACTTCAGCTTGAAATGCAGTCTCTTACCCTTGAGAAGCCGTACTCAAGAAATGGCTTCGTACGCGTCTCTACGCAGGCAAAGTCTCTCACAATGTGCACGAAATGGTAAGTAGTGAACATACTTACAAAGCCTAGTCAACGGCAAGATGATCTACGGTTCAGAAGCAGACCCAGAAACGTCGACTTTATGTACAGCGAGATCGGCGAAAGGTGCGTATTACCCTCGAGATTGCGCATGCTCTAGAAGCTCGTCCCCCCCGAATATCATCTATTCTACGCACGCAAGTTTGTTGCCACAGTTCACGTCTCTAGGGTCTCAATGTTACATCATCACTCAAAATGACGCGGAAGCGTCACCACAGAGGACAGAAAGAAGTCGTTCATCACTGCAAAACACGCAAAAAACACAAGAGGTGGGTCCTAATGAGGCCTTACCTGATTGAATACATCGCTATACGTGCTACTATACTAAAAGTTCGAAAAGAAAACTGGTCGCTTTCGCTACAAACTCACGCGGTTAATTAACAAACGCTAAGACATCAAAGTAGCACCTAAGTGTTCCGTAAGCCGCGATGACGTCTTTAGTGCCACGCCCGCAGAAAAAGTCTATACGTGTACGTTTCGTTCCGCTAATTACCATTCCCGCGCTGCATGATTACGTCATCCTCGTTTTTGCGCTTCCCTGATTGAGTAACAGTATTTAATCATTTCCTGTTGCTGTCCGTCAACTTCCGAACAAAATAGAATCCATTCTGTCCGTCCGTCAACGCTCCGTCAAGCAATCCATCCGTCGTACGTCTCGAGCGGCGCCTTTGAAGTGGTTTGACGAAACGGAACGAATTGCTGTCCGTCGCATATTGTGAACTAGCCTTTCGTCTTCCTAAGGACTTTATCAGACGCGTTAGAACAAATTTAGGGACGCGTTTGATTGGGCTTTCAGTCTCTTCCGGAAGAGTCTGGAAGAGTACGCTCCTCTTCCAACTTTTTTCCAGTGCTACCTAAACATGTAGTCTCGAACAGCCAGCCCCTCCCCTTGTTGATTCCCGCCGATGACAATCAAAAAGGGGGGACAGGCTACACTACTTGCGTACATTTCTTTCATCTCCTTGGAGGTGCTGGATTAGCTAATCCAGCTCATCCAGCTAATTCAGCCGATACACGAATTAGTGTATGTATCTTGTCTGGCCTATAGCACTGTACCTGTAGTGGTATGAAACAAAATATATGTGTCGTTATGCCCCTCCATAATGGGCAAGTGGGGTCTTTACCCCCATATGGGCGCCCATCAACCCGGCAGGTGAGCCCGGCAGGGTACATGTTTCCGTGCAGTCCATACGGCGATCAATGACTAGCCAATTCGATATAGATTGCAGGCATTACGGTGACCGCGTACTCGATACAGCACGCCTAGTGGATATCAACGACCACCAGGAAAGCACTGGACGTCATCGTCAACGGACCGTTCGCCAGACCACAGAAACTCCCCAACGACTGAAACGAGTCATAGTCTCATGGATAAAGCTAGAGAAACATGAGAAAGAAAGACAGACAAGTTTCACAATTTACTGTCGTCACTGGGCTTTGAACCCCCAAACCATGGAGTGGTAGCCATTGTCGCTATATTATTATTATTATTATTATTATTATTATTATTATTATTATTATTATTATTATTGTTATTATTATTATTATTATTAAACTGATTAGATGAGCTTTGCGCATGCTCAGTTGTTGATTGCACGCGGAAATGGCCGGTTGATTTAGCAGAGAAGCCATTCTCAACATAAGCAGTGAGGAAGTAGTCAGAACGCTGACAGGTCGAGACTCTTTTCTACACGGCATATCCATCTTAGCGAGGCAAACTCAGTGCGCGTGCTCATCTCATCCAAGACGTTTCTTAGCTTCGCTCCGTCTCTCATCCGTCTACCTAATCCGACTAATCTGGATTAGTAATCCATCTAATCTGGATTAGCTGGATTAGGTGAAAGAAACGCGCCCCTGGAAGAGGTTGGAAGAGGGACGTGCTCTTCTAAGCAGCAGAGTTGGTAGAGTTGGCTCTTCCGACCATAGCGGCAGAGCTGTAGAAGTTGGAGGAAGGGTTTGCACATGGAGCCTCTTCTGGAAGAGACTGGAAGAGCCCAATCGAACGCGCCCTAGGATAATTATAATGAGGTTGAGACTGAGCTACAGCATACGTATAGCTCATGCATCCTTGCTTTCATTGGGTTGCCTCGAGTCCACGGAGAAGGTTAGAGGGGCACATGTAGCGCAGATTATGTTACTCTGTAACTGCGCATTCTGTTGATATCTACATACCCATGCATCTCGCCTAAGGTAGCCGCTCTAGGTGCATGAAAAGAAAGGGTAGAGAAGTTTGTTGTTTTGCTTTACGCTTGGTGTGCATGCACATGCACGTGAATTTAATTAAAAATAAAAATAATGATTTAGTGCGCAATGCCAATACCAATTCCATTCACAATTCACAAATAATTTTTCTGCCTATAGATACTACAAGCGACGAGTATCTGCCAGCATGCGTCTACTGTCAACTGCAATTATTTGTCGTACCAACTTCTGCTAGACAAGTTGCAACCGTCTTGAGCGCTTGACGGTTGATTTTTACTCCTTAAACTTGTTTTGTTTGGTCTCTCCCTACGCGGAGAGGATTCTCAAACGTTGGCCCAGCGTTAAGTCCTGGTTGAACTTGTGTTTGTACCATCTCTCTAGCCTTTATTTTCAGCAGGAACATGTTGGCTACTGCAGTCGGTAACAGTTGAGGATTACCGTCGAAAGCGTTCTGCAGTTCGTGCAGTGTTTGCAAATACAGACGACAGAAATCTTCAGCCAACATTCGAGCACGGGATCCGGAGGGGTAGTCGGTCAACTTTGGGTTCTCGGGCAATGGCCACACTCCGTTGAGATCGAATGGAATAATAGGTCCTGTGAAAAATTCTATAGATAAGTATTGCGCTACGTGATTGTTATGGATGAGAATTAAGACTGAGGAGATGACATGCAGGCATTTAGTTGCAGGCACACTGAGCAAATGCAGAGACTCGGTACTGACGGGTTCGGACAAAGTTGACTACCTATCATTCTTACTGCGTGATATTTTAAGTGCCGGCTTACCTGCGTACTCCCAGTTCCCGTCGGGTTGCTTGAACAGTTGGCGACCGTGAACTATCTCAGCAAATTTGTAGTAATGAGCCAGTTCTTTGTACTCGTCGGTCGGATTCATCTGTGATGTTCCTTCTCCTTGTTCGACAATGAGACGAATGCCTTCCAGTGCCTCTTCCAAGTTCGTTACCGGAGAAGCCATGAAATCCACTTGCCTCGTACGATTACCAGTAAAGATGGTCGTATTCTTCTTGTTGCTTTCTCTTTCGAGTCGCTCCATGTCTCTGCGAATCCTGGCGTAGAAGGAACCAATCGTGTCATTGTGAATGCTATCATCAGATTCTATTGTCGATTGGGTCGGAGTTTCTATCTTCATGAACACGTTTCTGACGAGGTCGAGACTTAAGGGAGCCAGTCGTAGTACAAGGTTTGGTTCTATGCCTCCTGGAAGCCTGCTTGGAAAAACGGGAATGAAGTTTTGGTCAAAAATTCGTGGATCTCCTCCAATGGCATTGAGTATGTTGGCTACAATCGCGAGATGTCCCATTTCTTCGACAACGATTCGTGAAATCAATTTGGCAATTTCCTGATTTGCACCTTCTTTGATGGAGTAGAGGGCGTACGCGTATGGAGGTATGGTGTAGAACTCCACCTGAAGAGCGAGTTGCAGTTCTTTCCTCAGTTCTTCGAGAGTGCATTTTTCTTTGCGTCCTTTTTTAGGAGGAAATGGTTGATCAAGCCATTGAAGGATCATGTTTCTTTTGTCTTTGGATAAATCTCTGGTGACCGGCATGTGACCGGGTGCTGTCCTCTCTGCTCTCAAGGAGGAATTCAAGTGTTGAATGTTGACGCCATCGATAACACTGTCGTAATCGCTCATACTGAGAATATGCCTCATTGTGGGGTAGAGATTGTCGTACTGTTGCAATATGGATCGAACGCCATTCTTTCCGTACCACGTTGGTTCTCCTTCCCAAGTAAATGTGTCAAAAACTCGAACAACAAGAGGGGCATCGTGATAGGATCGGCCATCGAACGATGTGTTTGGAAGGTAGCTCACCAAATAGACCAAACCGTCAACATATTTCCTGACTTTCCCGGGATCTCCAGCTGTTAGCGTGATGCTGACCTCCCCATTTGTGTCTGTGTAGACAGTCCAATTGGTCTGCTCATTCACCATCAGTCCGTGTGACGCTCTAGTTTTCTCATTGGCTGTCATGGTGTAGCTGCAACTGCATCTCGACTGTGATCCACGTTCGTCCGGATCTAACTGGCTACACATTGTTTGTTCATGATACGGAGCCACTGCGAACGAGATCTTGTGATTAGCCACCGGGTATCCCATGTGAGTAACAAAAAATTTCTGTGATATTTTTTCTCCTGGATCCATGATACTAAAGACGTCGCCCATCGGTCTCACATGGTAATACGATTCACTCAAGAAAACGATCGACGAATCGCTGCAATTAACAACTTGCAATGGACTCGTGCGCAGACCGTCGTACCCGCCGGTGTCGTGTGTCAAGTCTACTTCAACGACCCCGGCTGTCCTGACGTACCACTCATCGGTGAGATTGACCCTTCCCAGTTCGTGCCCGTTTCTTAATGTCATACATAACCGCTTACCCATGACGTTCGTATCTAGATGAATTTGCTTGGTCGTTTCATTCTTATATCTTTTCAGGGAATTCCCAAAGTCGATAATTAAAGCCTTTCTCGTATCTCTGAGTACAAACTCAGCTCTAGTTAGAAGAGTGTTTGTAATTGTAGAAGATGGAAGAGGGTCGAGTTGTCTGCCGCGCACGTACTGAATTGGTGTCTCACTGGGGTCTCCCGAGACACCAATTGTACCGACGACGTATCCGTATGTGAAACAGTCAGTCGCAGCTTCGTCATCGTATCCATACACGGTGAAGGAGATGGATAGGGCTAATGGCGACAACTCTCTTAGTCTTCTCAAAAAGCCATGCGTGTCCTGGTCGGAACCAGACGAATAGAATAAGTTTAGTCGCTGGTCGTTCCAAGTCAGATTTTGAAGAATTGATTGGTACGTCGCAGACATAGCTTTGTCTCCGTGAAGATTAGTGACACTGCTCCATATTCCTTTGAACCCAACAGGATGATAGTGTCCCACAAGGATAGCCTGCTTGTTTGCAATTCCGCCCTCGTGGTCGTGCTCGCTAATTCCAAATTTCAGACCGTACAGCAGAGAGGAAAACTGATATTCGACGTCCAAATCGACAAGCTTACCGCTACCGCCCGATAGTACGGTGTCAATAGTGACTCGACGCGAAACTAGAGGGTCGTCGGTTGTGCAGGAACCGTTTTGTGGACACACAGACGTAATGGCAACATTGTGGAAATTGAACACTCCCGTGCCTGTCGGGTTCCAGAAGGCATGTTCGTCGTCTGTGATGGTCCCGTCGACGATTTTAAAATCGTCAGTTGCGAAGTTGTCGTAGCAGTTGTTGATAGTCGATACGTCTGCTCGGAATTGTCCCGCAAAGTGAATACGTGGCCTGTCGAGGTAACATTGACTGGTTACATTGTCGAGTCTCAAGACTTGTTCGACTCTTTCAGGGATATCAGCATCCTATAGAACAATCAGACTGCGTTCAATATATATAGCAAATACTCGATAACGAAACAGCGACGACTCACTGAATCTGAAGACTTTGTAGTCGAAGAAGAACCCCACAACCACGAGCTAAACCATCCCTCAGACGATGGAGAGTAGGAGTTCACTGTCTCCTAGTAGAAGACATGGCTATCAATGTTATAACAGAAAGTTTCCATGTTTTGTTTGAGATTACAATGGTCTGTCGTGCATGTATATTATGGCAATGACATGCAATGGGCTATACACATTTGAAACTGTAGACAACACTTTTTTCACATTTCTCCTTACTAGAAGTGCCACGATGTCCATCATTGATTGTGGGTTGCCAAAATTGTGTTTTAGGATTACTTTACTCTAGTTTGTAATCAGAAATCTGCGGGCTGTGATGTAAGTGTAACTGCATGTAAACATGCTTGTACCGTCATCTTCCAATTGTGATGTTCAACATCATCGTCTAGACCTTGTCTGGACATCTTGATCGCATCTGCAATAGCAATAAATTATTAATGAACTAGAGACTAGCAACGCCGATGCAATGTTACTAGCGAATCGACAGTTACAACAACAAATTCACCGTCGTAGGAAGCGGGGGAATGGCGGGCTTAGCCCCCCTCGCTCAGTGTAGGAATTGAAATTTTCTGTGCCTGCAAATCTGGATGTTTACGGTCTGGCTCGTGATTACACCCTCCCCCGCTCGTGAACATCTTCCTACGCCACTGAAATTTGCTGTAATGGGAGAGCTTGGTGGTTCGCCTCAGTCATAAGCCTCACGTCGTGAAGTTGTTGTCACGACGACGTCGCAAACGTTTGATGCAGGTCTGTGAACTCCTCTAAAAACTGCCGGATCTGGAGACGGATATCCTGTCATGCAAACAACGTTGCTGCGGTCGCGACCTCTGCTGCTATGCCCGGCATGTGCACCTTGTAGAGTTGTGTGGAAGAGTTAGCTAGAGACAAAAAAGCCGCTAAGCGATGCATTACAGTCGGTAATACGACTCTGTATAGCTGGTCTAGTCTCGATCTGTAGCCGCCGCAGCGACGGATTCAGATAGAGGTGACGTGCTGGATCATGATCAAATTTGAACTAGAGACGTGTATATGTAGGCTGAGCATTTGGTGATCTACTTACGTGTGAGGAATTTGAATGCATGCAGTAAGCTCACCTAGAACTCCTGGTCCTGCTATCTTTCGAGTCTTCCCATGTCTTTCTTTCTCTGCAGACTGACAGCTCGCCGTCACCAATATCAGCAAGCAGACTCTACAAAAAAACCAAATACAATAGGTACAAACTGCTTAGATAGATCTAGGAGCTTTTGGCTTGGAAAGCCTCAGTCTGGCTCCAGTATTAGCTCCATAGGGCTCTAGCTAATTTAGCACCTCTATAGCATACTATGGTATGGTGTCGGAGATTGCCATACAGCAGGTACTGTACCGTATGATGGGCTTTCTGTTGACCATTGCTCCCACAACCTGTTGAGATAGCCAGTACTTCTCCTACATAGTGCACCCACGCATGCGTGGCCAATCTGACACCGCCTCAGCTATCGCGCGAAATTCAAATGTCCTCTGTCGAATAACGCTGAAAATATGTATGATTCTTTGCTAATAGTTGAGCAGCTGCCACGCACGGAGATTAGTTAAACTACCTTTAGTTCGTCAAACGGATTGACTCAACGAACTTGTACGCGAGTTTATCGCCATTCCGTCTCGAGTTTGGTACGTACAGCCTCGGTTTCTCCTCTGAGGATACATTACGGCAACGTGAAGATTTCTGTTAGACAAAATCTGTATATTTCACTTTGTTTCTGTGGAATGTTGGAAGAAGGGTCCCAAAAGGGGTTGTGCTTGAAACGCCATACTTCCACGTGACAACGATCACATGCCTCCAGCTTTCTTGTAGACGTACACCGAACACTGTGCTACAAATCTGTTAAGACAAATTTGGCTATTACCGTTCTGTACTCGAAATCCACACCACTAAAGTTTCGTAAACAAGCAGACATAATAATGTTTCAAAAGCTCAATGGATATATGTTGTACTACAAACATAAACTGTCCAACAAATCTACAACTTTTTATAAATATAACCAAACAAAACAACCATATGTATAAAATAACATCAAGGTTACTTGTTCCTCTTGACTCTTCTGTGAGACCTGTATTGCTTGACGGCTTCCTCGAGTTCATGTCCTGCTACTTTGCCATCTCTGTATGCCCTAATGTAATGTCTTGCTTTTCTAAAATACTTTCTAATCATGTCAACACTTACAGAATCTAATGCTGGTGTCAGAGTTTTTCTCAGCCCAACTATAGAATAATTACAGTATGCTCTAGTATAACGCTTTGCCTGCCCCCACACTCGTTCTATAGGATTCAATTCACAATGGAATTTGGGTAGAAACATGCAGTGGTGGCCATGCTCTTTCATGTAATGTTCTACAATAGACAGTTCATTAGAAAAATCGGAGTATGTTTCTAGTTTCATTATCAAATCTTTTCTGGTCTTTCCCCTAGTATCAAATCCCCTTTCCTCTAATGCCAACTTAAGCCCTTTAGGAGTTCCATCATCCATTACTAACCTCTGACCCACGAACCGGTTGTCATCTTCATATACAGTGTCGTGCATTTTAGGTTGCCCACCTCCTGGGTTGACATTCATTCTGTTGGCGACCAAAGCATCACTAGATTTAGTTGTGTGATTTGAGCTTTGGTCAAACAACCACAGAATTGAATACTTTTCCTGTGGGTACTTTATGTTTGCAATAGCTACCGCACTCTTAACTTGTTCAAAAAATTTGTCATTCGTCCAATAGCCATCCCGCCTCTCCCCGTATTCTAAAATAACCCTAGCTTCCTGTTTAATGGTAGGTTGTGACTGTTTGGCTGTTTGAAATTCAAGGTCAGTGAGTCTAAGAAAGCCACAATATTCATCCACAAAATCACTAACCATTTGACCAGAGCATCGTGATTTGGGTCTTATCACCTGTTGGTCTTCTTGTAGCCAAGCAGAGGTCTGGTCATCGTTTGATTGAAAAGTAGACTCATCGTGGCATATAACTACAAGGTGTTTCGAAGCAGCTGGATTTCCTAGCTTAACAAGTTGTTCACCTGGTGACACATCACTTGCATCAGGAGGAGGTAGGTGCTCAGACTCTAATTTCTTTAGTTTCTCTAAGAATGCTTGTCTTGCAAGGACAACATCATCTCTCTCGTGTCCATCGATGTACACACCCTTCTTTCCACTATCAACCCGTTCGAAGCCTAAGTCGTAAAGTACCTTTCTAGCTGTTTCTAATGAAATCTTTCTAGGAAATCCTGGAGACAATGTAAGACTGGGTAACAGCTGCTCGTTTACATATTGACAGAAGTCGGCAACTGTCATGTTGGGCTTACCCTTTACACACGCGTTAGCTCTTGCCCATGAAGTCGCGTTTTTCCTGAACTCTTCGTCGTTCAGGATCGAGACACGCTCGTACTTGCCCCTGCTGTCTTCAGAAAGCTGTCCATGGTTAGTCATGAAGTCTGATCTCCATCTTCCCACAGTCCTCTCTCCCACGTGAATAAGATCCGCCACTTTCTTCATTGCTGACATTACCCCTTGGCTGAATTCTCTCCGAAAACACTCAACTAACCACAGTGAAAGCATGATCTTGTCGTAACGCTCCAACGATACAGCCCAGTCATCCAAGTTCTGGTGGAGTTGTTTGTCTTCGGACGTGGGAGGTTCGACAGGTTCCTCCAACGGCGTAGGCGGTTCGGACGGCTCTTCCATAGGTGGGGAAGCGGAACGAAAAGCTAGAGAGACTTCAGACAGCGCCTCCTCAGATTGTACGAGAAGAGTGGGTGAATCTTCACGTATGTTGTCAGAGTCTTCTGCGGGTGGTCTCTCTTCTGCTGCCTCAACGACAATCCTCCGTTTGGATCGCGCAAATGCGGCTCTAGTCTTGAGTGCACGACGCTTCCTCCAAGCACTAGAAGACATCGTCTTTCCTCAGAAATCAGCCCACGTACGAAAGTAATAGGCTTACTCAGCCATGTGCACGTGAGCATGACGTTGGCGTGAACCAATCAGAGTCGAGCACCTCCCACTATTTTATCCAATCAGAAGCCGCAAATTCTATCTCTGCCGTACACGGTTGTACATGCGCATAAATTACGGAGGCGTGTAACTTAATTTGTGCGGATCATGATGGTATTCATTACAGTCACGTGCGACCTACGGAACGCCCTCTATGCCACGCAGCAGGATTGGCCAGTTATGCGTGGGTGCACTGTGTGTGCTGAGTTTTCGTAGCGGGCTTTAGCGCACTATTGAGGAAATGCCCGCCCAGCGAAATTATTATGTAAACCAGTTAGCAGTCACCTCCTCCACTTAAAGATTTTATCAGTTGCGTCAGAACAAATTTACGATATTTCGTGTAACGAGTCGGTTCAAGCACGTTTGTTTTTGCATGACACTCTAATTACAAATTCGTTGGAGGCTGGGGGATCGGATTGGCGAGCGGTACACTCATATATCGAGACACGTGCACGTGCTCGTCAAGCAGACGACATGGCCAACGTGGATCACGTGCTGTACGTCTACATTTACATTTGTGATACAAACTAATTAATATCAAGAGACTATTTGATTCAATGTGACTGCATTAATTGTGATGTGGCGGACTGCAATACGTCTCGCTTCTGCAAACAGCAAAACAGCAAACCATCTAACTAACGTACAAATCAAGCCTACAATACATGCAGCTAAGCAGCAAACGTGCACGGTCGCACGGTATCTGCAAGAATCACACTACAACACATGCATGCAGCTAAAATCCGCGCATTGTCCTCCACTAGGTCACGTAGACGCCCTCTCAATAACCGTAGAAAGTATCCGACGGTGTCAAATGAAGAGGATGCTCAAACGTTGGTCCTGCGTGCAGACGTCCTCCTGGTTCGATCGGCGTCTTCGCCATTTCTCTCGCTTTCATCCTCATCAAGAACATGTTGGACAGCGCTTTCTTGATGTGATTCGGCGTACCGTTGAATGTCTTATCCAGTTCTAAGACTGTCTGTAGGTACAGACGGCTGAAGTCCTCGGCGAGCATGCGAGCTCGACTTCCCTTCGGGTAGTCGGTAACCTTCGGGTTGGTCGGGAACGGCCACACTCCGTTGGCATCGAACGGAACTTTGGCTCCTAGGGAAAGGTAAAATGCGAATAAATATCAGTACTAGTTTGTTGACAATTTATCTTTGTTTAGCGTGACAGCCTAGCTCTGTTCTAGCCAAAGTCAATCACATGCACCAGATGATCGAGTTGGCAATCAGAGGTAGACTGTGAAGGGAGGGACGATAAGGTATGCAGTTAGAAACTTGCTTAATTAATTCGTACATGCATGAGGTAAACAAAATGTCTCATTCGAAGTATAGTGCAAAACAAATGGCCGTACATTAGCCTTGGTCTCCCAGACCCGTGTACCGCTAATTAAGATCGATCTGGGAGGTCGAGGCTAGTCTCTGGTCTGCATGACTACATGTATGTCTCTTATACAGTACTGACTGACATTAATTGCTCGAATTCTCTTACCTACGTAATCCCAATTGCCGTTTGCTTTCTTGAACAGTTGATGACCGTGAACTATTTCAGCAAACTTGTAATAATGAGCCAAATCTTCGCTCTTATCTGTAGGATTTAACTGTGACGATCCTTCCCCTTGTGTCACAATCGTGTCAATCCCTTTGAGCGCGTCCGTTAGGTTATAGACCGGTTTCGCAATGTAATCGACCTGCCTTGAATGATTACCAGTAAATATGGTGTGCACGTAAGGCGAGTTCTCCGGTCTCTTTTGAGCCTCTGCTTCGAGTAGAATCAGGTTGTTACGGATTCGTTGGTAAAAGCAGCCAATCGTGTCGTTATGAATGTCGTCTGGATCGGAGTCTATCGCCGACTGGCGTGGCGTCTCGATCACCATGAAAACGTCTCTTACAAGTTGAATACTGAGTGGAGCGAGTCTCAACACCAAGTCGTGTTCTACTCCACCGGGCAGCCTGCTCGGGTACACCGGAATAAATCTGCGATCAAATAGTCGTGGTGTCCCGTCGATGGCGTTGAGTATGTTAGACACGATGGCAAGATGAGCCATTTCGTCGACAATGACACGGCCGATCAATGCAGCAATTTCCTGATTGGCACCTTCCTTGATGGAATACAGAGCATAGACATACGTCGGGATTGTATAGAACTCGACTTGAAGAGCAAGCTGCAGCTGATATTTGAGCTCTTCCAGACTAAAGCGATCTCTCCGTCCCTTTTTTGGTTTATCCTGATCGAGCCAATGCAGGATCATCTCTCTTTTCGATTTCGACAGATCACGGGTAACAGGCATGTATCCGGGTTCCAGTTCGCTAGCACGCATCGATTCCAGGATGTGCTTTTTGTGGATGTGATCGACGACGCTGTCATAATTCCCTAGGCTTAGAATGTGCCTCATCGAAGGTGTAAGATTCTCGTACCGTTTGAGTATGGCGCCCACTCCGTCCTGTCCAAACCACGTCGGTTCGGGTTTTCCTTTTCCTTGCCACTCGAATCGGTCAAAAACGCGGAAAATCAGTTTGGCTGCTTCTCTCTCGTAGTCGGTGAAGTCCACTCCGGGAAGACTGTAGCGAATGAAGTAGACCATACCGTCGACGTGTGTCCTCACATTGCCGGGATCGTCGGCAGTTAATGTGACCGTGATCTCACCGTCTGTGTCCGTCGTAACCTGCAGAGGTGCAACAGTCAGTCCTTTGGATGCTCTCGCTTTCTCATCGTCGGTCATCTCGTACGTGCAATCGCATCTCTTTTGAGCCCCACGAATTTCCTTTTTCAATGTGCTGCACACCGTCAGAGTATGATACGGAATGACTTGAAACGAGACTTTTCGTTTGGAGACCGGTAGCCCACGATGTGTTACAAAAAATTTGTAATCTGTTTTATCTCCCGGGTTCATAAACCTAAAGATTTCCTTTAGCGGCCTCACATAGTACTCTGATTCGCTTAACCAAACGGTCGCATCGTCCTCACTACCAGACTTGACTTGGATTACAACGTTTGCCAGACTGATCAACCGGTCGGTTTGGTCGTCGTTCAGTTTAACTTCAATAATCCCAGCGGTCCTGCGGTACCAGTCGTCGTCGATCTGTTTAGTCAACAAGTCCACGTTTTCACCTTTATCCGTCTTGGCTACTATAGACAACACACCATTTCTGGTCGTGTCCAGCACAACACCATTAGTCTCGGAATCAAGCTTTCTCCTCACCGAGTTACCAAAGTCAATCGCAAGCCACGTATCTCGAACTAGCATCTCGGCACTGCCAAGCATCCAATCTTTTGGTGCATTTGTGTTACTCGGCGGGATCAATTCTCTACCTCGAACGTACTGAAGACTCGCACCGTAGTTCTTTGCTGCGGGGTCTGCAGACACTCCAATCGAGCCGACAACAAGACCGTACGAAAAACACTCGCTCCCGATCGTCTTGTTATATCCATACACCGTGAATGCAATAGAGAGTTCCTTGGTGTCTTCCAGGGTGGTCAAAATCCCGTATTTCCGCTTTTCATTTGACAAACCGTAGAAAAGTTTCAAGCGTTCTTTGTTCCACACCAAGTTCACCAAACGAGATTGATAAGTCGCGGATTTGGCGGCGCCGTCTCCCGCCTGAAAGCTAGGATACGCACTCGGCCAAATATTCTTAAGACCGACAGGCACAAAGTCGCCTACCACAATAGGATACCTGTTTTCAACTCCGTGCTCGTGGTCGTGAACGCTAATACCGACCTTGAGACCGTAGAGTATAGACGAGTCTTGGTATTCGACGTCTAAGTTGACCATCTTGGCACTGCCACCCCCCAGCACGGTGTCAATGGCGACTTGACGTTTCACTAGAATGTCTTCGCTCGAGCACTCGATTTCCCTGTTCCAGCCACACACCGACGTTATCTTGACGTCGTGGAAGTTGAAGACCCCCGTTCCGGTGGGATTCCAAAAGGCGTGCTCTTGGTCCAGGATCGTACCGTCGACGACATGGAACTGGTCCGTTGCGAAGTTGTCGTAGCAGTTGTTGATCGTGTGCACGTCGGATCTGAACTTGCCAGCAAAGTGGATTCGTGGACGGTCGAGATAACTATGATCACCAAGTATAGTGTGACCATCAGTGGCTGAGCGGACATTGAGCGGTTTTGTATTCTAAACAGTAACATATCTATCGCATACGTTCATGTAGTAACAAAGACAATGTGGAGAATTGAATGAGGGACTCATTATATCTTAAAATAAGATTAGATCTTGTGTTTTCTTTTCTCTTTATTAATTTTCTTTGTGTTTACTTTCTTTTTAGTTATTTGTCCCGTTTGGAAAGTCTACACACACACACACACGCACACACACACACACACACACACACACACACACACACACACACACCAATATTTGCCAGTAGTCTCAAACAATTTAACCGTGTAGAAGGCAGTTGAAATGATACCAGAGAATCAGCCCCAAAGTTGAACTGCTCCCTACACCCCTGAATTACATTGCATTGCATTGCACAGTGACAAGTAATGCAAATCACATTTAGTATATTAATTAATAATTAATTATCTTTTATTAATCAAATAATTCTAAAAAATATTTCTGTCACTGTGTGCAGAGAATAAAATGATAAGCTAATATGTCTAGAAGTACTCATAATAGAATAATTGAATGTTCAAGAACGCAGTGCACTCTGGCACTTGCCTTACCATGTCAATATCAACAATTTGAGCGTTATCGTTCAGTCCATTCATGTCTGTATTCGCTCCTAGGAAACAAAACGTTTAGAAAACTAAACAAAAGATGTTGCTTTTACTGATTCAGGAAACTACAAATTTACAGCTTCCAATCTTGTTGGCAGTGCATTTAAATTAATAAAATTAATTAATAAAATTTATTATTAATCTGCTGAGATTTGATTCACTGCCTGATAGTAATTTCTATAAATGGGCGACACGTGCACGGCTCAAAAAGTTTATTATTTAGTATTTTTTTATAATTATTATCATGATTTCATTTTCCATCACATCAGGTTACTCTGATGTTCTAGTTGGCTGGGATATACCTGCCCACTATTTTAGTTCGTTCTTCGAATCTCTACTCTTTTCTTAGTTGTTTCTGACCAAGGCTTCATTAGCTAGATCTATACCTTCTTGTTTCGCTGAGCAGCTCGCAGATAGAACCAAGAACAGACCAAACCTATGAGAAACATACAGCAGTGATTCTACACTTCCTGTCACACCAATATCCATTGTTTTGAAGACTGTACTAGACATGCATACAAGCAAGATCTATAGCTAGAGCTAGAACAGCTTGCGCTAAGAGAAAGTCTCGCAATCGACCTTGCGATCATTTCGTGCACTCTTCGAGCCACGACCATGCCGTACTGGCAAATGCGACCGGATTATACGGGATCGAATATCTGTGTACCGCTCTAATTTAGGCTAAGCTTCCTGCACGTGCACTGTTGTTGTCTTTCTGTTTTTCTTTCTTTGTATGTACTGTAGTGAATGGATGATAGTGGTGTGTATGTATGTAGTGTGTAGTTTTATGTCTGCCCCTAAGTGTACCGTAGTTGGGTGTGAGAGAAAATATTATTACTATACCTCCTTGCAGCCGCCGAAAGCCCAGTATGACGACACGAGAGGGTCTGGCTACGCAAAGATCTATGGGTTTCTACAGCTACTACATATTGTCTGGCCTTGTATGATTTGCAAGATCTGTATACTAAATTGTGCAGAGAACAATTTTTTGTAGTCTATAGCTACAGTGCACGCAAGAGTGTGGGAGGTAGAGCAGGCCCGAGGTACACAGAGTTAGTAGGAAGCATAATTAAGCCTAATTAGTAATCATTGTATTGGCAAAAATTAAATAGGCAACCTTACATAAATGACATTACAGTGTAAGACCAACTAGAGCATAATGCTATTGACAAAATGCAATAAATTTGTTAGCTCGAGGCTCAGAGATCAAGTGTATTGCAAACATTTATGTGCAGCACATTTCTTGATTGTATGATTTGGTCTCATCATTGCCCTGAGAGTCTACAGATCATAAACAAATAATAAATAAGATTTATTGAATTACAGGCTCTGATCAAGTGTAGAGAAGTACAATGTGCGACTCCTTTTCAGCAGCATGCACTCACATCCGTGGAACTATCGTCATTGCCCATTTAAAACAACAACACAGCCAGAGGAAACCAACAAATAAAGACACAAACAGATAAAAAACAACAAAAATATTGGTTAATAAAATTATAAATTAATAATTATTAGAGAAAAATAAACCTTTTAAAAACAAATTAACTAGGCAAGTTAATACACAGTTAGTTAGTCTGCGCCTAGTGCACTGAGCTAGAGCAGTTTCTAGTAAAGAACAAACAGAGATCCTAGGGAGCTCCTCAAGCACTACGTGCAAGTCATCGCATTTAGCTCAGATTTGACTAAGACAGATCACTGATCTCCATCAACACGTCAGAAAGCTCCGTCTAGAACCGATGCGGAGCAATCAGACCTCGTGACGTCGATCTCGAACAGAGTGTGCGCAGTGCAATCGTGACGTCACGTTTCTGTGGCGACTCGACACAACATGGCGGCGGCCACTGGATCGCGTCCTCAGCCCGTCGCCACCACTCTGCCGCCTTTGGAAGCTCAGTATGTTGCGGCTGTCTTTGAACACTGTCTAGATCAGTTGGAAGTTTTGGGAAACATCGTTCCGTCTTTTCTCGACATGCACATACAAGATCGACGGGATTCGGTTAGTTGTTTTGCGTCGACTTGTTATCTTGTGGTCGTCGTCGCAACTTCGTTGTTTAATTGATTTATAGGCGAGTGAACTGACGCAGATCATTGATGGTCAGAGGCGCATGGATATGACATATCAAGAAGTGTGTGTTTGTGTGTGTGTGTGTGTGTGTGTGTGTGTGTGTGTGTGTGTGTGTGTGTGTGTGTGTGTGTGTGTGTGTGTGTGTGTGTGTGTGTGTGTACGTTTGGCTGATAAGTATTTCATTTAATTATCACGTACAATTATATCTAGAAGTTGCTAGCAGTTAATTAACTGTTTGTTTGGGCCAGTACATTTGTGTGTCTGTGTGATTTTTGTTTGTCAATGTGTCTCAATCTATGGCTGTGTTTTTATTTGTATATTTGTTGTCCTTTGTTCATCAGTGTATCTGGTCTATACGTTTATGTATCAGTCTGTGTGTATGTCTTTGTTTGTTCGTGTGTCTCTATGGTTGTGTGTCTATTTGTATGGTTGTTTGTCTCTCTGTTTGTCAGTGGGTCTGTACGTTTATGTATCTGTCTGTCTGTGTTTTTGTATCAGTGTGTCTCTACAGTTGTGTGTCTGTTTGTATGTTTGTATGTCTCTACAGTTGTGTGTCTGTTTGTATGTTTGTATGTCTCTCTGTTTATCATTGTGTCTATGCGTCTACTTGTCCGTTTGCTTGTCTATCTGTTGGTTTGTTGTAGTGTAGTTTTAGAGCATTGTACAAACAAGTACGTCATACAAATAACTGTATGTTGTCTAGTTAACTGTTGGAAGCGAAAATGGAAGTCAAGTTGACATCAATGCGGAACTATTTGAGTTAAACAGAGCACTCAAGAGCAGCACAAAAGTGTTGGCAAGGGCAATGAAACAGGAAAAAGACACAACAGAAATTGACAATATGCTAAAGATGCAACAAGACAGGTTGGATAAAATGCATGAAATCGAATTGCACACTTGCTTTGTGTGTGTGTGTGTGTGTGTGTGTGTGTGTGTGTGTGTGTGTGTGTGTGTGTGTGTGTGTGTGTGTGTGTGTGTGTGTGTGTGTGTGTGTGTGTGTGTGTGTTCTACTATTTTCTGTGTTGTTAATTAATTATGTTTTAGGGCTTTTCTTCACAATATTTTGAGTTCTACTCTTGATGAGATGTTAGGCAGTCAATCGTTTACGTCTTTAATAGAAGCCGTAGAGCGGGAGAAAGACGAGAAAGAGAAACGCCACACATTGATACAACGGTACTAAAGTAAATTAATTATTTAATTAAGACATTAGACATATGTACCAACTGCATACAGTAGGCACCAATCACACAACATTATTGTACATGTGCACATCAATTTTTTATTTTGAAACTTGATTGGCAAATTTGAGAATCAGGAAATGTAATTGGTTTGTATGGCCTTGGCTACGTGCATCTTGTCGTCTTTGTATTTAGTTTTTGTATTGTACACTCTGTAGTTACATCTATTTGTCTGTAAGTATTTGTGGCATTATGTTGATCATATTGCTGCAACAATGTAGTGTGCGTGAGTCTCAACAACAGGTCAAAGAGCTACAAGAGAAAATCGTCGAAGTACGAAAGCAAAAAGAGGAAGAAATTCAAGTATGATTGCGACAGCATTTGCATGTTTTTTGTGTGTGGACTTTTGTGTGTCTTGCAATCTAGAAATGTAATGAGCGTATTGCTCATCTGAAAGACCAGCTGCAGGAGATGAAGGCAAGAAAGACAATGGAAATTCGGTTTGACGAGAAAAATGCGGAATTGGCAGTGTTGAGCACTCAAAAGAGATGCCGTGTATCCGAAAAACAACTGGAAGATGACATTGAGGTAAACCGTGGTGCCATCATGTGTGTTATCTCATACCTTCTAATCCCCCCCCCCCCCCCCCCGTTTACACTGGCAGTCGAGAACAGTTCTGTTCCAGAACAGAACTCAACAAAGAAGAGAGGTTCCGCAACCTTCCCAGAATAGTTCCAGGTGCAGTGTAACCTCTTCCGGATATCACTATGGCAGCATGGAGCAATCATGAGATGCTGAAACTGATTGAATTGTGGGGGAGATGCGATCCAACGGCTTGTTGAGTCTAGTCATAGGCATAAAGAACCCAATGAAAAGATTACAAAAGACATGGAGGCTGCTGGCTATACTAGAAATCAGAAACATTTTTTCGAAACTCTCTGTTGCTTCCTTTTGGTTGCTTGAAGGTGAACAAGTAATATTTGAAGAGCAGTGACTCGAGACATAGTAACATGCGTTATGTAATCGATCACATGACGGCTACAACAAGAAGCGTGTGTTACGTCTTTCTCTCCTAATGGTCTGGGAGTTCGAGGACATCGAGCCATCAGAATGGAAAGCTGGCTGCAGTGTAAACGGGCACCAGAACAATTCTCAGAACTGTTCCAAGGAACTGTTCCCAGTGTAAACGGCGTATAAAATTTATCTCAAATGTGATTTGTGGTAATTGAATTCAATGTAGATGACAGTTTTTCAAGAATTATTTTTGTCATTAAATATATTTGTGATGGACTACAAGTGTAGTTTTACAAAGTGGCATATGCCATAAAAAAGTGCAAAATACTGTAAGTTATGTCGTTACGGTCTCGACAGTAGATTCACAGTGTGGCTGCAAATTTGCTCAAAATACATGTGGTGAGTTTTTTACTACTTTATCGAGTTCGTTTAGGTAAGTGACGTTTAGGTTGTATTGTGTGTCTAGTCAAGTTGTTTTGTCATTAATATAGTTGTCACAATTGATATCAACATGTCATGTTTATGCTCGGTAGAGATTGAAAAGAGAAATAGAAGAGGAAGAAAACGCAAATGCCGAAATCGAGGTTTTCTTGAGGCAACACCACGAGGTAATTTGCGGTCATATAATAGCTGTAGACTTGCATGATTGAACGACAAGGACACGATGTTTATAGACAACAGTGGACTATTGGTTTGTGTGTTATTTGTTTATCTTACAATCACTAGTTTGTTGTTTCATTACCAATTGGTTGGTGGAAGACTGTAGACTAGGTTTTGTGTATTCACTTGATCATCTTGTAACAGGATTTGTCCAGCCAAGTTGAGTACTGGATGAATAAACACGAGAAGGACGTTCAAATGAAACAAGACCAGCTCGACTCTTTGAAGGTAATTCATTTAGGTCGCTCAAGTTTTGGTTATTTGACCCTCTAGGACAAGTTTGATAAGTGAACTAGTTGTATGGTATCCGTAGGCGCCTTGCGTTGGTGAGAAACACGTTGCAAGGGAGTTTTATACCGTCTACTGAAACGCCGCGCCCGAGCTACACAATACATATTTGTTGAAACCCTGTCATGGAACTATAAGAACTTCCTAGTAATCTAGATTACGTATCTAAGCCTGGTAGGTATAGTCATCATTTCCGGATCGTGATCAAGACAATTGAAATGTACAGTATAAGTATGCACTCAGTTCCATTGTAACGACAGTGGCATGGTATATTTGTTGACATATAAATTGATATCGGCAAACATTGACTATTTACAGTGCTAGATACAGTGTAGTAAGGGATTGATCATACTGTAGTAAGGCTGGGACTTGTGAATAGTTGACTGTAGGCGGCATTCAGCTTCTGAAGGTGTTTCTTGGTTGTCACATACACACAATCCCTAGCTACAATACAAAAGGATGGGGCGACGAAACTTTATGAGGTTTTGTCATCGCCGTTTGGTCACTTGCACAAATCATTCCTATGCTGATCAGTAGTCAGACACGGAAATGATTTTTTGAAGTAGGTCTTATAATGAAATGTGGTGGTAGGGAGGAGAAATGAGGTTCATGTGTACACGTACACACACACGCACACACACACACACACACACACACACACACACACACACACACACACACACACACACATTAAGAGCTTGATGGATTGCCATATAGGACCATGCCCCTTTCTGTTGTGCGACCCGGATTAGAAGCCTTGCTATGCTCAGCAATTATTGAATAAGAGAGGACCTGGTAAGTGAGTGTCTAGATATACATGAGGGTGAGATAACCAAAGCCCTGCTGTATACTACTGTGTGTGTAAATGTGTATACTGTATGTGTCAATGTGTACACTGTGTGTGTAAATGTGTATTGTATGTGTAAATGTGTATACTGTGTGTGTAAACGTGTACGCTGTATGTGTAAATGTGCTATGAATTTAGGCAGCAAAGGACAGCGATCTGGCTCGTCTCAAAGAACTAACGGAGAAGGTAACATTTAAGATGCCATGCTGTTACAAATTTGTTTGCGTTCTAGTCTTCTATTGGGATATGTAGCCATCAGGCATGAGTTAATTGTCACATAACTTATTTGATTTTGCTGGGGATTTGATTTAGCTGGGAATTTGATTTAGCAAATAGTTTGTAATCATGCTTTTTGATGATTTAAAGTTTAGCAATTGTACAGTACATGGTAGACTGCTGCGGTGATGTGGGGTGTTTGATTGTGTTGCATTGCATTGTGTTGATGTTGTATGCATGGTGTGTGTGTGTGTGTGTGTGTGTGTGTGTGTGTGTGTGTGTGCATGTGTGTGTCACTGTGTGTGTGCATGTGTGTGCATGTGAATCAATGTGCGTATGAGTGAGTAAGCGATCACATGTGTTCAGGCAAGTCACATGTTCGTGCATCATATATCTTTAGTTTCAGACTTTCTTGTTGACTAGTACACTGAATACGAGGAGGTGGTGGTAGACGAACGTATGCTATGCGAGAAAGCCAAGCGTCGAGCCGAACAAGAACAACTAGAGGCCAATGCAGCTATAAAGGTAAGCCTTGTGTTGTAATAGAGCCATAACTCACCGTCCCAATACAACACGATGGATGAAATAACTCCAATTGTTATTACAAATAACTCCATGCACTTACCATGTCAACAAGTTTCAGTGTGAACTTGTGGTTGGTGTATAGCTACAGGCATGGTGGCGAGGAATACTCGTGCGTCATCAATTGGGACCATACAGCAAGAAGAAGAAAGGCAAGAAGAGTGGAAAGAAGAGTGGAAAGAAAGGGAAAAAAGGAGGCAAAAAGAAGAAGAAGTAACTGAAAGATGAGGTACGACTCTCAAAGCCATGGATAATCAGTTTAGAGCTAAAATTCTCAAAGTGTAACATAAATGGAGTTCAAGACTTCTAACTATGTAATAAAGAGCACTGTTGGATTTTGTCTCCAGCATACTAACTAGT
This sequence comes from Corticium candelabrum, assembly GCF_963422355.1. Lineage (NCBI taxonomy): Eukaryota > Metazoa > Porifera > Homoscleromorpha > Homosclerophorida > Plakinidae > Corticium > Corticium candelabrum. The sequence goes on from NC_085105.1 coordinate 1,233,904, forward strand.
AAATGAAGCTGTGTTGTACTCGCTTCAGAGCTACGAGCATATGTGCATGTAGTTGTGTGTGTGTGTGTGTGTGTGTGTGTGTGTGTGTGTGTGTGTGTGTGTGTGTGTGTGCGTGTGCTGTGGCTCAATTTGTTAGAGAGTGCATTTGGAGAAAGGAAACATCTGGGACCTTGAAGGGTTGTAAGTTCATGTCACAGTGATTGCGAGCTGTGGCATAATTTCCTAGGGCAAGAAACTTACACACAATTGCCTCTCTCGACTCAGGAGTATAAATGAGTACCTGGTCATTGACTGGGGTGGCAAAGGCCTCCGACTGTGACAAAGTCCATCAGCCACTGGGGTCCGGGTGGGACTTCGGGTGCCCACACCACAGTTGGCATCGCAGTCGGTTCTCTTGCGAGCACCTGGCTAGGCTCCAGGAGATTGCTTAGCATGGCCCATAGCTCCTACTTAGTGCACAGGAACCCAGCCGGCATTACCGTTTAACGGCAGCTCCTTATCCATTTGTCATTTGTGTGTGCGTGCGCACATGTGTGTGTGTGTGTGTGTGTGTGTGTGTGTGTGTGTGTGTGTGTGTGTGTGTGTGTGTGTGTGTGTGTGTGTGTGTGTGTGTGTGTGCAATGTGGAAAATCTTGACAAATTGGGCTGCCCACCCAAATTTGTAAATTTAGTGAGACATCTACACGAAGGAATGAAAGCAGAGGTCATATCTGAAGGTAAAAAATCAGGAAGCTTTGTTGTGCAAACAGGAGTAAAGCAGGGCTGTGTATTAGCACCCACTCTGTTTGCTGTTTGTTGCTGCAATGCTAAATGAAATGAATGGTTGAGCTGAAAATAGAGGAGTCTCAATTCAATATCGTATGGATGGTGGTTTATTCAATCTTCGCAGATTTATGACGAAATCTAAAACTGTAACCACAAAATTAAGAGATCTGCTCTTTGCAAATGACTGTGCTCTGGTAGCACATTCTGCAGATGATATGCAAGAAATTGTAAACTCTTTTTTTCAAAAGCAGCTATCAGTTTTGGATTACAAATAAATATCAAGAAAACAGTGCATGTTTCAGCCAATTCCTTGTACAGCAAATGCTGGCAAGGACATTTTTGTGAATGGTGAAGCACTAAAGAGGGTATCCTCTTTCTCTTACCTTGGCAGTGTTCTTTCAGAGGATTGTAGTGTTCATAAGGACATTGCTGCACGTCTGCAAGAAGCAAATAGAGCGTATGGCGCACTTCAATCAAGATTATGGAGTCAACAAGGAATAAGAATAAAGACTAAAATCAAAGTTTACAAAGCAGTTGTTCTTGCAACTCTTCTGTATGGATCACAAACGTGGACGCTATATAGAAGAAATATTCAGGATCTAGAAAAATTTCACCTTTGCTGTCTGCGTCGAATAATGAAAATTCATTGGTCGGAAAGAGTGACAAACATAGAGTTCTGCAAAGAGCTGAAATAACAGGAATTGAATACATGTTGACTCAACAGCAACTAAAGTAGGTAGGTCATGTTGCAAGAATGGATGAGAGACGTTTACCAAAAGAAGTGCTACACGGTCAGTTTTTAGATGCACCAAGAAAAAAGCTGGTGGTCGGAAGTTGAGGTTCAAAGACACTTTAAGGCACAATCTACAGAATGTTGGTATTGATCACAAAATTGGGAAATGATAGCATGTGACCGTTTAATGTGGAAGAAAATATGAGATTAGGTTTAGATTACGAGGAAGGTAGAATTGACAAAATTGAAGAATAGAGACTAATGCGTCACAACTATACACCACAAAACTTGACTACTGGTACAAAGAACGTTTGTAATATCTGTTATCGCGTACATCGTTCCAGAATTGGACTCTTTGCACACAAACGTGCTCATCAAAGACAAATTGTAAACAACTGCTGAACGGAAGTCATGAACTCATTGTTGAGTAGCAAAAATGAAGTGTGTGTGTGTGTGTGTGTGTGTGTGTGTGTGTGTGTGTGTGTGTGTGTGTGTGTGTGTCGCCTTAGGAAAACGTGTTCTTCCTGCTATCAAACCAATGCAATGTCATTCCCAGACTGAATGGTTGACAACTATGGAAGCAACAAGGAATTATTGTACGTATACTTTCACAGGTAAGCCAGTTGTCATCTGACACTGTTGCAAACAATGGCTGTCATACAGAAATATATAAACATATTTATTGTATTTGTGAGCTATATGTACATGTAGTACATATGTGTACATATGCTGTTCGTGATATAGTTTCTCAAGAAGTCACCAAACCCTCAATCCCAATCTAACAAAGTAATGTAAATGGTTTCCATCATTACACTACTTACTTAGGTTGATCTATTATATTAATCAATTTCTAATTCCATCAATAATGCCATCAACTATCTTGTGTGTGTACTGAAATGAAGTCGATGACTGGTTTTAGTGGTACTGCAAGTGGGAACGGCAATCTAGTTACTTTTGTCCGAACGCTCTCTGTCAATTTCAGTAGCCACTGTTTCAGGTGTGAAGGCAGCTGAGGTGGTGCAGTACTTCCCTCTTGCACCGCACATGCGGACTTGATCGCTTTGAAGTTCTGCTCAATCGCTGTCTTCTCTTGAGCTAATACTTGCCCAGCTTGGTTCACACATTGCTGTAATTAAATGAGGCAAATCACAGATCATGCTACATAACGTCGTACGCAGCACAGGCATGCTTTATGAAGGTATCAGACTCTGTATATTGAGATATGTTCCTTGTGGACATGCTATCTACAGATATTTTAATTCCTTCTAAGTATCTTCATATATGGACTTACAAACAGGAGGGCTGTCTGATGTGCTATGTACTTGTGATTTGAGAGATGGAGAATGTCATGGTCTAGTTGGTTACACATTACCACCAGATCGTGCAGCATCGCCACTTGAGGAAAATATGCTAAACATGTGGAAATCAACATGGTTTACAAAGCAGGACAGAAACAATATCTCAATGCAGAGACTATGACTTGCCATCTGTCAATGCCGTGATCCCTTCCATTTCATCGTCGTCGTTTTGTTCGTTGCGGTCAAATGCGTCAACCACTGCAGATCCTCGTGGATATAACTCTGCAAGGCCTGTATACTCCAAGTAACCCTACACATGACAACATGTCATTCATTCTGTGATCTCCTGTACAGGGAGTGAGAGAGAGAGAGAGAGGCTATACATAGGCATCCGTTTCTGGCACTGGTAGTTGCCTTAGAAAGTCCTTCATTCGTTCCAGTATTGCGTTTACTGCAATACACAAACAAGTCATCGTGCTTGATTGAAAATTCTGGGAACTCGTAGTTTCACCTGCCGAATCTCTGCTTGTTTGATGCATTCTCGCGCTTGCAGAGATTTCAGTCTTTGCCTACATGTATGAGTATAATGTAAGTCCATTGATTCAATCAACAAATACATGAAATTCACAACACAGAGACTTCCTACTAGGTTGGACAGTCTGCAAGAATATACTGTAAACCAGAAAATTCGTCGGAAAAAATTGTCTGGTCCAATTCCAAGAAACGTTCTGCTTCCACAGAAAGTTTGGTGGGTTGACAAAGAGAAGTCGTCCATCGAACAAAAGTACTGGACATACACGTGTAGGGAAAACAATCGCTTTGAGGGGGTTTCAACTTTATATATGCAGGCTATGTCAATGCTGGTTTCATTTTCACTACTACAGCATGCTTCCTTAGATTGTAAATTCGTCTGCTTGATAAGGATCGAAGTGAGTCTGAACATGGTTACTACAAAAAGCCTGCTTTGCCGTTGTTTGCTGTATTTCCGATACTCAGTTCCTCCTTGCCCGACATCGATACTATCACACATACTCGGTCAGACATACATACTCTTAGATATAAGTTCCTCACATATTAACTTTCAGTGGCATTTTAATTTAATTAACTCTTCAAAATCATCACCAAAATTAAGTGCCACCAAATTTTCTGGTTTTGAATACAGTACACTTACAGTGTCTAGCTAGACATAAATAATATTTTCAATTAGTGTGTCATAAGACATACCCGTTGGCGTTCTTTCGACCTTAGTATACCTTCCAGTTGCGCACACTGCGCCATGACAGCAGTCGCTATCTCTCCAGGCGTCCTCTGCACACTCCAGAGCGGTTCACTCAATCGGACAACAACTAGACGCCGCAAACGTAGAAGATAAGTCGCAATAGCGATACGAGTTAGTCAATTTATGCGCTTATTTTATCTTACTCTGAAAGGACGGGTCACAAGTGTCTGGCGTACGAAGAGCTGGAGGAGCGAGAGGAACAGTCTTGACAGACATTGCAAGCATTAAGTTCCCGTATAAGTAGACACGCCCCCTTGGGTTAATTAAATATTTAAATATGTTACAATTGTATGTGTCTTGTATACAAGTATTGAATCTAGTTTGTCATAAACATCAGTCGCAACAATCACATATTGTGGTAACTACATTGTCTTCAGTTTTCATCATCTGATCGGCTGTCTTGTAGCCTCTGCATGACTGCTAGTGTCTCCCTTTGGTGTTTATACAAGAATGGCTTGGAGATGAGAAAAGCTGCAGCTCCCAACAGGAGCATGCTACCCCTGACCAATACAAATTTAAATACGAGCACAGTGGTATACATATGATTTAGTTAATATATAAATATTAGACTAGATTAGAAGTCTACGTAGGTGGGCTATATTTATTAATAAATAAAGCTAAATGAATAAATTATATTACTATGATGTGCGATACCACCATCCCCACTGCCAGGAGGATCAAAGCCAATCGTCCAGACATCTGTCTCAGAAATAGGAAGACAAACACTTGTCTTCTTATTGATATCAGCTGTCCTGCTGATGGCAACATTAGCAAGAAACATGCTGAGAAGTTGGCAAAGTACAGCGACTTGCGAGTGGAGATAAGCCGCATGTGGCATTGTCGAACACTGGTGGTTCCGGTGGTCTTGGGAGCTTTGGGCACAGTGCACGCAGGTATTGCACGGTGGCTGGACATTATTCCAGGTCATCACAACCTGCAGCACTTACAGAAAACAGTGCTTCTGGGATCTACTCGGATCCTTCGTAAAGTCATGTCTTCTTTCTAGACAGCCGTGATGGTCTAAGTACTTCTGAAGCAGGGTTTGCTTCTGGTACTTGTAATAGACTTTACAAACCAGACTGATCTGGTTGAGCACGACAATATTTATATTATACTATAATATAATATAATTATAAAAATTATATTATAAATATTATACACTAAGAAATAAATCTTATATTCTAGAAAATCCAATCACTGCCGTCAAATAGACACTAGGCAAGTACAGAAACAAACAAGTAGACAGACTGACAGACAAATGGACAGACAGACAAGTAGACAGACAGACAGACAAGTAGGCAGACATGTACATGTAGTGACAGATCTAGATGGATGGGCGGACAGACGGACGGACGGATAAATTAACTGATGGACAAAAAACAAACAACCATTAAATAGTCACACCAGATGCATGCAAAGCGTCGAACTTTCAGCACCCGATGACGAGTCGCCTCGTCCAGCTCTGCAAGCGCAGCCTTCGAAAACATCACTGTGACGTCATCGATATCATTCCATCTCCCGGATGCGAATGGATTCATTGGAACAGTTTATGAGCGTTACTAACGCTACCAGAGAAGTGGCGTCTTCTCTGTTAGAGGCGTGTGATTGGAATGTCGATTTAGCCATAGAGATGTATCTTGAAAACTCTAATGGAGACGAAATACGCGAAATATCATCCGGTCCTTCAAGCAGGAAGAGAAGACGGAGTGACGACATGAGAGGAAGAGCAACGAACAGAGACGTGCTTGTTCCTTCTACGATTCCGTATGCTGAGGGAGAGTAAGTATCAGTAAATGCGATACTAACTTTATTTCTAGGGTTAGGCTGGGTCATTAATATCTATGTTTTTCTGTTTGTTTACGTTTAATGATTTTTTGTTTAGCTGTTTTGAAACATGATGATTTAAGTCATAACAGTAAGGGAGCGTCCATAATTTTCATATTTTTTATAAATCCAGATTCGGGACAAATTGCTGGTTGACCCACCCATCCACCGCGAATTCCATCCCTAAAATAATATGACTTGACGTGCCATTTTATATGTTCTAAACAGAGTCAGCTGCGACATACATGGTGACGCAATGCGAGAGCAGCTAATTGTTTGATTGAGTTCTAATCAAATTGTTGATGTGAACATTACAACTTATAGTATTCTTCTGGACTGCATTGTACCCGTGTCAAATGCTACTAAATTTTTAGTAGTCTGAAGGTGACAAGGATATGATGACATCATTGAATTTTGTATTTTTTAAGAATTTGGATTTAGGCCTTACCCGCCCATTCCCTTAAGTCCCTAATCCCGATTTATAAAAAATACGAAAATTATAGACGGCCCATTTTAATTAAGTAGCATTACTTGTCAGTTGGCATTGTGTTATCTGTTGACACAATACACTATAGTATACTGTATAGGCTACTTGGTAGGGTATGTGCTAACTAAACTCATGATTAAATTTTTATTTCAATTGTAGGTTTTTAACTTTCCAAAATAGTTATTTCTAAAAATTTAATGTTGTCAGCAAGATCAATAGATTAGACTGTTTGCTCAATGCCTGGGACAATGTGTTTGTCATTAGTTTGGTTCATGTAAATAGCCTGAGTGTCTATGTATATTGCATATAATGTATGGCTACGCAAGACTAGATTAGATGAACTGTGTGTAGGGAGCAAGTCAGAGCACCAATACCTCCGAAACAAGAAGTGCTGGTGCCCTTCAGTGAGCCACCAGGTTTGAGTCAATGATATCCAGAAATGGTTGTTTTCACACACACACACACACACACACACACACACACACACACACACACACACACACACACACACACACACACACACACACACACACACACACACACACGTGCACACACACACACATACACGCACACACACACACACACACACACACACACACACACACACACACACACACACACACACGTAGCGACACAGAGACATAGAGACAGACAAACATACAAACAGACAGAGGTATTAGTTTCTTTTCATCACACAGTCAAAATCACTACTATCTTTATTGCAGGTCAAACACGAAGAAGGAGTGCCAGACTTGGACGGGCATTGGTTGATGCATTCAGAGACTTCAAAGCTGAAACTAGTTAGTAGACAAAGCACTGAAAGCTCATAGTACACCAACAAATGATTTACATACATATACAGGAGCTCAAGCATCCGGTTCAGTCACTGGCAAGAGAAACACGCTGGAAGATCTCTTCAGACCACCACTAGATATAATGTTTGGTGGCTCATTTGATGAGGTGTGTGACACATTGTGACAATAACTTTTAAGCCTGTAATCTCAGAGTCATTTTATTACTGATACCCATTGCTACTGTATCTCTCAAGTCAAATTGTGATAATATGGACACAAATATATTATTGAATTATATTAATAGTATATTTATGCATGTTGACATTTTTACATGCCAGTGTGTACTTAGCTAACATGCTGAATTTGTGACTTGGTTAATGCAATTATGAACTATACACAAACAGTGGGACATTATGATTGATTTCAGCTAATTTGCCGCTTTCTATTGTGACAGGCTAAATCAGTAGGTCAGGTCAACAGTAAGTGGCTGTTGGTTAACATTCAGCATACGAAGGAGTTTGCCTGCCAGACACTCAATCGGGATGTTTGGAGCAACCCAACAGTTAAGCACATTCTGAGAGAACATTTTCTTTTCTGGCAGGTGAGGCAGTTGGCTGGCCAATCACATGGTGATTTCATTTAGTAATTAATCTAAATTAACTGATGGTTGATGTTCTTGCAATGAATGCTATATTTTTAATTAATATCAATGTTTGCAAGCTTATGAATTCTTTAAATGGCTTTAATATTGCTAAGAATTGTTATTATATTGTTTAGGTTTACGAAGGTAGTGTTGAGGGAGAGAAATACAAGCAGTTTTATCCGTTTGCTGAATTGCCTCACATCGCTATTATAGACCCCCGAACTGGTCTGCTTTCAGCTTGCAGAAGCAGTCATTCTTCTTTGGCAACGTCTTTCATTTTGGTTTATGTGCAGGGGAAAGACTCGTTCAACTGGGGCTTGTTTCAAGTGATGAGTTTGTAACTATAGGTAAGAACGTACATTTAGTGAGTTATTCATGAGGTTCTATAAAAGTGTTTTGTTATCAGTGTTGTCAGCTGTTGGTAGGAGTAGTGGGTTTTTGGTTGAAATGAGTAACTAGTTGCATATCATGTGGTGGTAGGTGATAATTGATATGCTTGTTGTTGATTCCTTTCTCCAAAGCTTTGTCTCATGTAATCATTGATATTATTAGTTTATGATATTAATTAATTAATTAATATATGGAACGTCAGGATCCTACCTACTCTTGTGCCACCCCACCCCATGGCACATCAATGTAGTCTGTGAAGTATGGGGTCTTGCTAGAGGATATGACACCTTAGGTGCTAATTGTTTGACTAATAACTACAACTCCAGTTTGCTAGAACAACCTTTGCTGTTACCTGTACCATCTACTAATTCCCTGTCATCTCAGATTTACTAAATCTTTTAAATTCTGTGTCAGAGTCAGAGTCAGTAAACAAGAAGTCTGCAGATTCTTGTTTCAGTTTACTTTTACTTTTACTCAAAGGAAAATGGTCAAGGAGCTGGTCATTTGGGTGCCAATTAACATCAATTAAGTGGAGCTTAGGTGCGAAAATGACAGACACTGGGCTAAAGTTGGGAATGGGGGGGAGGTTGATGGACAATGGGGTAATACAAGAGTAGGTACAGTATTTAATACAAATGGCAATGTGTGCATGATTCGGTCATATGCCAGACGTCTGCACTTGTTTCATTTTTAGTTTCTGATTTTATTGCCGGACATGACAACCTGCAAGAAAATCACATCAATCAAACGGCAGAGCCATCTGCCAAGAAACATAAATTGTCAAAGAGCATTGTTGATGCATCCGAGGAATCCCAAGTCATGGCAGCTATTGCTGAATCGCTCGCCGAGACAAACCACAAAAGAAAGAAATCAAAGGCAAAAGTGATTAACATTGATTCTGACAGTAACAGTGACAGCAGCACATACTACTCAATCAGTGGGAGCGAAACAAGTGATAGTGATGATAGTGTTGTTGAGCTGGACAGTAAAATGAAACAACCACTGAGCGCCAAAATTAATGGAGAAAAGCCACTAAGAGGCAAAGGTAAGGGAAAGGCACCTGTTACTCAGTCTAAAGCAACAAGAACTATAAGTGAGAAAGTAGAACATGTTGATAACAATCGTGATGTGAAGAAAGAGACTCATCATCATTCACCATCTGGTGCATCTTCTAGTGATGCCACACACACTCAGTTAGTGCATAATTACGAGAAATTATCTCTGAAGGCAAAGAAGGCAGTAGATATAAGCAGAACAAGGGAGCAAGACCTGCAGGAGACAGTCGATTGTGCATTGGCATTACAAGATGAGAAGGATGGTGTAGATGAGAAGGATGGTGTGGATGAGAAGGATAGTGTGGTAAAAGACGGGAAAAGTTGTCATATTTTGTTGAGGTTACCTGATGGCTCACGGAAAGTTGTCTGTCTACCAGCGAGCGTGCAATTAGCAGTAAGTCGAGTATCATAGATATCCTTCCCTTGTCTCTTTAGATGTCTTTCTTTATGTCTAAACTACACATCATGTGCATGCCTGTTTTACGTATCGTGCCATCCAAATATCAACTGGCAGCCTGTCTGTCTCTTGGTCTGCTTATTTGTCTCTTCCCATCTGTACACATGCCAATAGATTGACAGGCTATAGCGGATGGTGTTTAGGCACTTCTAAGATTGGTTGAATCACTGGGGCTTAGCATGAGTGACTACGAACTTATCACTCAGTTTCCTAGACGAAGTCTCTCTCAAGTGGACTGTACAGTATCACTGAAAGATGCCGGTCTCTACCCAAGTGAAACTGTTTTCATTCACCAAACGCTGTAGTTCACAAGCAGTTATACAGTATGGTATGCTTGGACTACATGTCAGTCTGCTGGTTGTATAAAACATGTTTGTTAATAAGACTTAATTAAATATGCCTGTTGCCATTTTTGTTGATATTGTGAATTTCAGTGTTGGCATCAGCTAGCTAGATGTAAATATGTATTGCTGAACAAAAACTGCAACAGTGTAACTTATTTAATTAAACATGTTTGACCATGACCTTTGGGCTCACTGATGTGTTGCTCACACTAGACAATGTCACTCCAACCAGAATCTAGACATTTGTGTAACGAGTAGTTAGGGACAACAATTCACACAAGAATGGAAACTTGGAAAATTAATTGACTTAAGTACATTCAACTAGAGTGGATGGCAGAGGGGTGAGTCCACTAGCTCTGGTGAACTGCTTTCTCTCCACCCGTCACGTGCCGTCTGATGTGTACAGTACAATGCCAGCGTGTACATGTGTACTGAATCAAAAACCCATATTGATTTTAAGTATTCATTTCTGCCATTTTACAAGTGTTCTTTGTTGAGAAGTGTTGAAGGCAATTCCATAATAATGTCCAATGAGATGACACTAAAATTGTGGATTCCTGTCTCAGTATGGATGCTCTAAATTTATTGGTGTTGAGTTGTGCTATCTATCGCTGTCACTCATTAGTAATGGTGAGAGCTAGTCACAACTAATTATTAATTAATTAATTAATTAATGGTTTATTGAAGGCAAGGCTACTATTTTAGCGAGGCACTAATAGGATGTAATTCTGTTCTCATAAAACCATTATCTCTTATTACACTCAAAGTAACAATACCAAAGTCAACTAACAAACTGTCAAGACAGTCATCCCAGTCTTCTCACTGAAACAAGCAAACATTCTTGTAACTACACATTTGACCACCGCGAATACGACATGTGACTTACAAATTTCTCTTCCACAACTGCATCCTTGAAAACAATGAGGAATGGTGTTCTTCCATCTTCACGGTAGTCAAGGAGTACAACTAACCCTTCAGGATCCATCGACTCACCAGTGAAGAACTCATATTCCTTAAATCTTCCCATGATCTTCTTTATAACTTCGGGCATTTTACTCTTAACGCAAGCTGCTCTCTCTGGGTCAAGTTTCTCTACTAGCTTCTTCATGAAAGCTAAAGAATAAAATCTATCGTTCGAGTCAAGATTCAAATCACAGTTAAACATTTTAGTTTCATATGGTATAGCGGTTACAACTGACAGACAGAAATGAATGGAGTCACTGATATGCTGGCCTTGACGTCTTCCCATGTCTATGGTATTGAATAGCAGTGAACGAATAGAAAGCTGAAGTTTTCACAAATATTACTTTGGTTGTAACTGCTTATCAAATTGCAACATTTCCCCGGCACAGGTTACTTCAACAAACATTTAATTAATTGTGCTTTGTACATCCTAGTATCTTGGTCTGATGACAATGCAAGTTGGACTTTACCTCAAATCTACTGTTTGTAACAGACAATTTGATTTTATCCAGTAGCTCCAGTATGAGAACAATGTTCAACATGTATGTGACTTTATATGAAATCAGCCAGAGTACAAAAAAGATCCGACAGGACACAACAAATGACGAATATGGTAAGCTGAGGGATAGGCATTACCACTCATTCCAAACACAATTCTTAGGACTTTAATTAATAGACCACCCAACTGTGTGTGGCAGTATCTTGTAGTGAGCACATCAGCTATCTGCTGATTTCCTCAATCTTTCTACAATGATTAGAATCTAATGAAGGTCAGAGGCAGAAGATGCTATTAAAGTGATACCTCGTGCAACAAGTACACTAATTGGCTGAATTTACTAAAAGAATGCTGAATGCATGTCAAAACTCTCTACTAGCTAGCCAGGAATGTCACACGTCGTGTAATATCCTACAGTAACTTACGCTCGCTAAAACTTACCTTTGATGTGCGTTTGGTAATCTTTCTTACTAAAAGAAGTCTCCTTTAGCCGATGAGCAAGAACAATGTTGACCCCTGACACACTGCTGGCTGCCGACGCCTCGACTTCTTCTTCTGCCGACGGATTCGCTCCAATCGCAGCGTCATCCACATTACTAGTTTCTGTGGTAAGCTACAATTCAAACCGAATTTATGACAAGGATGGCACCGTCTACACACGTATGAGAATACCTTGCCTTCCACCTCGTAGTACAGATCGTCCACGACTTTCTGTTTGTACGAATCGCTGAAGATTTCGTCCCCTAGATGTTTTCATACACACAGAAAACAGAAGAGCGACATGTAGCAACGTCTCACCCGTAAGTCGATCCTTGTAGATGATCATGACGGCGAGATTAGAACGGATAACGTCGTGACTCCGAGTAATGGAGCGAGCGTGGGCAAAGGTCAATGACGTCATGAATTTCAATATCCCGTATCAGCCAACATGGCTCATGGTGGATTAGCGAATCTCTCGAGTGTCTGGAAGAGTCACGTCGATTCTGTGAATAGTATTGGGGTAAGCAGTTGCGGAGTAGTAGCTTCATGTGGGGATGACGGTGTTTTTGTGTGGAGCGATTGTGGAATTCATCAGCAAACATTCAGACATCAACCCGAGCCGTACACGGCCGTCTGCTTTTCTCAAAGCGATCCCAACCTTTTGTTAAGTTCGTGTAATAAAACGGTGTCGTTACATGACGTTCGCGAATCCGGTAGTCTCGTTATAGAGTGGAGTGAGAATGAAGATGAAATCAATGATGTTGCAGTGTCGCCTTCTGGACAACATGTAGCGTCATGTGACGACTCTGGAGAGATAAAGATCTATGATATACGACAAAAACGTCTCTACAGGACGTTGCATCGCTGTCATACAAACATTTGTTCATCTGCTTCTTTTCATCCTCAAAGAGATCACCATGTGGTATCTGGTGGTCTCGATTCTTGCCTTGTTGTATGGGACGTTCCCAGAGCAAAGGCTTTAGATCGCTTAACTCTTATGAATTCATCCAATAAAGGGCAATTTGTGAATCCACCTCTGGTTCACTCGGTTGCTTTCAATCAGTCGGGAGATACTATTGCTTCAGCATTAGGAAATGGCGTAGTCACTTTGCATTATTGGCAGGGAAAACAAGGATTGAGTCATCTGTATGATTTAGCAGCTCATACGCATTCTGTAAGTCAAGTTGTTTCGCTCCCTTTTACAGAGAGAGGACATCTGTATGTGTCTGGTGGCAATGATGGTAAGATATGTATTTGGGATGTAACCGGCATTATTTTATTGGCGCGGCAAAGCACCAGGAATTACTTGACTTTAAGGACATCGCCTGCTAAACAAGCAGGAAAAAAGAAGAAGAAGAAGAAAGTGAAGGAACAAGATCAACCAAAAACTAATGGGAAAGGCATTGCAGTGGCAGATGGATCTGATTGTGAAGGAACAGCCGACTATCTAGTGCAGACAATCGATCACGGATCAAAAATTAATTGGTTGGCATCAGGGACTGTTGCTGGCGCAAACGTTTTACTAGTCGCTGACCAGACTGCAGATATTTCTGTATATCAGTTTGCTTAGGGAGCCTCTGTGTATAGTCCTGTAGGTACAAGACTTAATATTTTTCAATCACATGGTATACGTGCCACACATGATAAAGTTGCATGCAAGTGCACATGACCCGTGAACATAAATTTGGTTATGCATGTGTCACACACAAAATATCCCAGGGTTACTACACTAACAGATAAATTCATACGGTAAGCCTATGAATTTTTTGACATGGGGCCTAAAATGACAAGCAGTCAGGTCACTGTTGTGACACTGAATGATTGACGTTTCCTAAAATTACCTAATAACATGTGTTTGAATATCCCGTATGTACACAGTTTTGATATATCCCGTATAAATAAGAAAACCCCGTATAAAGGAGAATGAAGTAAGTGTGAATTGACGTTTCTAATCTTCGTGAAGTTTGAATTTGCATACTGAGTCTAAAATTGGTGTGTTTAGTCCTTTGACAAAAATTAGAGCGATTGAAAAGCTCAAGAAATCTGAGATAGAGGCTGGAATTGAGGACTCTGCAGGGTCATGGCACAACGACTACAAAGACAGTGCATATATCTTTGTTGGTTGGTCTCTTGTCTTACAGCAACTGCAATTGGTCGTGTTCAATGTTGTTTTATTGTCTGGTATGTAGGAGGCCTCGACTATGAGTTGACAGAAGGTGATTTATTAGCCGTGTTTTCACAGTAAGAATTGCTCTGTGTGTGTGTGCGTGCGTGCGTGCGTGCGTGCGTGCGTGCATGCGTGTGTGTGTGTGTGTGTGTGTGTGTGTGTGTGTGTGTGTGTGTGTGTGTGTGTGTGTGTGTGTGTGTGTGTGTGTACTGTATTGTATTATCAGCAGGGCACACTTTTGTTAATTCATTATCACAAATTACTTAGTTATTTAAAAATTAACCTAATTTGTTTGCCTACAGATATGGAGAGATTGTAAGTACCAATTTGGTTCGTGACAAAGCAACAGGCAAATCAAAGGGCTTCTGCTTTCTGGCATATGAAGATCAACGCAGCACTATTCTAGCTGTTGATAACTTCAATGGCATACAGGTATGCAAACTCTTTCTTTTAATGTAGATGACGTAATGTATGGTATCAAGTAAAGCAAAACAGTTGTTATTTTGAAATAGTTTAGTTGTTTATAGCTGAGGTTAGCTGTTAAAATGAATTTAGTTGTGTGGTCGAACCATCAGAGTTGATCATGTCGCAGACTACAAGGCACCCAAACTGAAAGAGGGTGAGGAACGGAAGGATGAAGACTGTGCACCTCAAATTCCATCACCAAAACATCAACCAGCCAAAATTCCCACTGATCAAGGACATGAAGATGAAGATCGTAGGGCTAGAAAGAAAGCAAAGAAGGCCAAGAAGATGAAGAAGGAAGAGAAAGCAAGGAGCAAACTTGGACTAAAGACTGAAACAAACAGACGTTCAATAGGAATAAAAGGTAGTAGTATTGATAGGAGTGAGAGAGGAAGGTTACTGGAACAAAGGTATAGCATGGGTGAGACTTCAGGCAGTTATGGAAAAGGCAGTAAACCAGCAAAGAAACAAGACAATGAGAACCCATCACGGAGAGATGAGAGATTTCAAAATAGAGAACAGGGAAGAACAGACAATGGAAAAGACAGAGGGCGACCCTTGGATCGAGAGGGAATGTCCACTTCGGAAAGATATCGTGAAAGAAGATTAGATGAAACAAACAGAATGGGTCGTGATAGACACAGAAGCAGGTCAAGGTCAAGAGAAAGGGTGAGTAGAAACAGATGATTTAAACAAGAGCTTTTCCAAATGTTACACAATGGAGACTGCAGCAACCTTATTTTTCTGCTAGTGTTCTCTGTTGATGACTTATTACTGTTGTAGCCGTTATTTACCAGTTATTAGTGTTTGACCTGTTTAACTGAGTGTTGACAGTAGAGTCTTCAATCCCATTGCAGGTGGTAGTTTCTGTTGGTGTAAATAGAGCTGTGGTGTACACAAAATGTGCTATTGAGTTTCCTGTAAGTGCAAGTAACGCCTTGAGTGACTGCCTTCTGCTACTAATATAGACCACACAGAGAGAGTTCTGTGATGAAGCTATTACTGTAGACTTGCACCTGGTGAAGTGATGAACTCAAAGCAATAGAAGCTGTTTTATACCTGAACATGTATCTCGATCACCAAGTATCTCATCTGTGTATCTGTTTCTTACAAGTTGCATAGCACAAGTACTGGTATGGGATATCTCTGTATGCAACATAAAGGAACTGTGAACATATTAATTAACTGCTCTTAGGTTTATGTCAGGAAAACTATAGAGAGAGTCAGTGGAATTGTCTACCATTATATGTAGCGAGGTAGTTGCTAGAGACTGAGGTCAAGCTTATTAATACTGAAGTGTTTAGTGGAGGCATTGCCATCTGAGATGCAAGGGTTATTCTTAATTAAATGAAGAGATTCTATTCGTAGACAATGAAGAAAGCTGAGCTCTTGGCAGAACCACCAAGAAATCATATGTCTGTGATTATGTATGTATTTCAGGTTGGTTGACTAAACTGTTTTATATAAGAATCAGAAGAAGTCTTTGTATGGTACATATCTAGACACTGACTCATTGCATTTTTTCTAACAAGGGTTACTTTTACAAAGAGAAGGTTAGTTGGTGCACATCTATTTGTGGCTTCTCTTCATCGTGACTGCAGCATGATTTTACTGTATAGTGACATGTCATTGCAAGGTAATGTGATATATTAAAGTTTTAAAACGAAACAATGTCTTTTTTAGATATTGTAGATGGAGGTTAGTGTTTTATGGCATATTTCTTGATTCAACAACACAAGTTCTTGTTTCCAGATGAGATTTTACGAATTTGCTTTAACAATTTATTCAAAACTTAGACTGCTGAACAGTTTTCCTACACACTAAATCTAGTTAAAGCTCACATCTGTATCTGTAACAGTTAATAAATTATATAGAAGGTTAGACTGATCAGTGTTACACTGTCTCTGACATAAATTTAGTATTAACATAGGTTAGCAACTGTCAGCATGTGGGGAGTTCAAATGTTGGGCCTGCATGCTGAGTGTGGTTTCCATTCGTGAGAGATATGGTAGTCAGCTCTTTGGCTTTCATCTTCATAAGAAACATGTCTGATGTTACAGATCGTATCTTATGTGGATGGCCATTGAAGGTCAGCTGTAGGTGATGGAGGAGTTTGAAATATAGGGTTGCAAATTCTTCACATAACATTCTTGCCCGTGAATTCAGAGAATAGTCAGACAGTTGAGGATTATTGGGTAGAGGCCAAACTCCGTCTAAATCAAGAACTATAGGTGTGCCTATTAATGAAATGTAGAGTTAGGCTAGAATTGAGCAGTTTGTAAGGAGCCTGGTAGGCAGGCAGAAACTCACCAGTGTAGTTCCAGTCCCCATTTGGTTGCTCTAGTAGCTTTTTTCCATGTGCGATCTCTGCAAACCTGTAGTAGTGGGCTAATCTTTTGTGGTGATTGATTGGCTTTGTCTCATACCCTTCTCCTTCGATGATGATATCCTCAATAGCTTTCTTAGCTTCGTCGAAATTTTCTATTTTAGGTACCATGATATGATCTGGCAGGTCAAGCTGCACTTGTCTGGCTGGATTCCCAGTAAAGATTGTTTCGTTCTTCTTCTGTTTCTCCGTCTCTAAATGCCACATGCTTTCAAGCAATTCAGTATAGAATCCACCAATAGTTCTGGTATAACTTTCTCTGCTTGTTAGAGACTCTGGAGTCTCAATGCGCATAAACATGTCTGTGATCAGTTCAAGACTGAGAGGAGACAGACGCAATGTCAAGGCAGGTTGTATGTTGCCCGGAAACTTGCTGGGATACTTTGGTATGTTTGATGGACTTTCAAAATTAGGTTGGCCACCAATTGCATTTAGAATATTTGCAGCTACTGAGAGATGCAGCATCTCTTCAATAACAACACTTAAAATGATTTCGCTAATCTCTTGATTAGTGCCATCTTTGATTGAGTAAAGAGGGTATAAGTAGGCTGGGATAGTATAGTGTTCTATAAGAACAGCCAACTGGACTTGAGACCTCAACTCTTCAATGGTTGGAATTGGTTTTTCTTTTTTGGGAGGATATGGCTGATTAAGCCATTGAAGCAACATTATCCTCTTGTCTCGTGAGAGGTCTCTTGTTGAGGGCATATGATGTGGGTGATCTCTTGGAAGAGAGAGACTCCTTTTCATGTACTCAATGTTGCGTGCTTGAACTACACTGTCATATTCACCCAGTTTGAGTACTGCTCTCATGGCAGGAAACATGTCATCATACAATTTTAAAATGTTGTAGACACCTTTGCTGCCATGCCAAGTTGGCTCTTCATTCCATGAAAAGCTGTCAAACACGCGGACACCTATTACTGAATCTCGATATCGTAGTGGATACTCAGGGTCGTCATCAGAGAGGTAGCTGATCAAGTAGACAAGTCCGTCAATGACACCACGTACATTCCCTGGGTTTCCAGATGACAACATTACAGTTGCTTCTCCCATTTCATTGGTTGAAATGACTGTGGAATTGAATCCATTGACTTTTAGACCACTTTGTACTTTTTCCCTAGTGATCATTGTTTGGCATTCAACACCTGCTGATGGTGTCTCAACCCATTTGTTAGAAATGCATGTATGATGTGGATGTACAACAAGACGAATTTCTTTCCTTCTAACTGGTATGCCAAACTTTGTCACAAAGAACTTTAGTTTGTGTTGATCTCCTGGATCCATGCGAATAGCATAGTCAGACATGGGTCTTACATAGTAATGTGATTCAGACATGAAAATATCACTGCTGTTGCTGCAGTTTACAAGGTGCAAGTAGTTTGTTTGTAGTTTCTTGAATTCATTATGTGAAAGATAAAAGTCTTGTACTCCTGCTGTTGTGGTATACCACTGATCACTTATTCTAACGTTACCAACTGTCATGATGTTGGTCTCTTCTTGCCTTGCTAAGCAAAGCTCTGATCCCATAGCACTGACGTTCAAATGGTAGGTTCTAGTTGGTTGATCCCAGTATTGCTTTAGTGCATTGCCAAAGTCTATTGTCAATATATTAGCTCCAGTGTCTTGAAGAATGAACTGAGCTCTACTGAAGAGATGTGGTCTTCTGGTATGCAGGCAACGTCCTCGAACATAAGAAGTCGGTTCTTGAAAATCGGCCAATCCAATAGTCCCCACTAGATAACCATACGTGAAGTCTTCTCCCCCTAATAGATTGTAACCATAAAGGGTGAATGATATGGAGAGTTGACTTTTTGACTTGGATTGCATCTCTAGTAACAAATCTACATCACCATGACGTGAGATCTCATCCAATACTTCATTATTCCATTGAACGTTGTCCAACACTGACTGATAGGAGCCCACATATGCTGGCATTTCTTCCAAATCATAGTATCGAGGCAACCCTTCAAAGCCTGAAATAGCCTTCCATATACCAGTCACACCAGACGGCCGCATGTCTCCTGTTATCAACCATCTTCTATGAGGAGATGTTTGGCCCATGGAGGCAACTAAAGTGATAGTGAGTCCGTAAATATGTGGAGACATTTGCCACTCAAGGTCTACATCAGCCATTTTGGCACTACCATCTCCCATTTCTGTTGTGATGGTTGTTCGACTTGTAACTAAAGGATGAGCACATGTACAGTCTGCACGTGGTGGACACACTGATGTTACACTCACGTTGTAGAAAGAGAATGCACCAGTTCCCATTGGATTCCAGTTTACACCCTCCATACTTTCATTTTGATGTATTGTTTTAGAACAGTCTTCACTACAGTCTTCACTTATTCCCTGAGCTGCTGCATTGATATAGCCATTAAAATAATTGTTGGTTGTTGCAGTATCTGCTCGAAATCGACCAGCAAAGTGAATTCTTGGTCTATCTAGATACGATACATGTCTGGTGTGAATTTCATCTGACTTTGCTTCTTTTGTAACCAGTGGAATAGCAGCTGCATGGAAACAGAAGACAGCTAGGTTTTTTATCATATGCGGACATGCAATGCTTTTGCAGTAATCTACCTCCTTAGAACTCGTTTTGTATTGAGAAACGCACTGTATAGTAAGTACACCTGTCTTTTAACTTACCTACCTTCCTCAAGTAATTTGCTGTCCAGTCGATTGTATTTGAAAGTCGGAAACAGTAGCGACATAAAATAAAGTGAGGAAAACTATAGTTGGCTAGAGATTGCAGCGTTGATCGACTTTCATGCTGCAGACGCAGAGTGTAGTTCCAGCAAATCAAACGCTGACTTTGGTGAACAACCTCTTAATTAATTAATTAATTAATTTGGAGCTGCTTGTTGCCTAAGGATCCAGCCTGACAAAGTTGTTTTTGACTTCCCACTCCTGCCTATAGTCTATCACATGATTGGTAGTGTAGCATTAAATATTGCAGTATGCAATATGGTTGCCGCGCGTTCTCACCTGCAAATCCGTCCACTCACTGTTATTCAACACAGCTAACAATTATCTACCACATGTGAACAACAGAGTGGCGTGATAAGTTTCACTGTAATTTCGGTCGTTTGATCAGGGCACAAGCATACTACTACCCTTTTACACCATCACAACTTCAACTTTTACTAGCAGATTTGGTTACGTAACACGTATATCTAGAGGTTTGGGGGCGATGTACCAACATTCCCGCAGCTCTTGGTGGTCCGCTTTGTTGGTTACAGGAAACTATAGTATTGTTGGTGTACAGTGAACACACCTGTGGTGCAAGGTTTGGTGTACTAGACTAATTAAGAAACTCTATAGCTGGAAAACTAAGCCGTTTTACGCAAATACCTATTGAAATACAAGAAAACAGAAACACTAGCTCATATGATTTAGGGTAGAGCAGGTATGGCGGTCGCAAACTGACTCACTCACACCCACAGTGACACACACGCGCGTTGCCACTAAGACTTGAACTGGGTGGAGTTGACTTTTCATCTTCTGTCTGTCCGTCTGTTTGTCTGCCTGTCTAACTGTTTTTGTTTGTCTGTTTATCTGTCTGTTTGTCTGTTTATCTGTCTGTTTGTCTGTTTATCTGTCTGTTTTTCTGTCTGTCTATGGGTCTGTCTGCTTAGCTGTCATAACATCAGATCAAACTAAGAGATTTCTAGCTGCATTAGACTCAATAGGCGACAACTATAGAGTTGAAACAAAAGCCAGACAGTTTGTTCAAATCTCTCGTGCATTACACTTTTGTAATTGGAACTAGAGTCACTTAGCCAGACCCTACCGCCACGTCATACTCCGAGTAGGCGGACTACTAATACGATTCCACTTTTACTGTAGTCGTAAGTTTTGTGGCTGATGCTGCAGGCTAGCGTGTTCACAATTGCTGCCTTGTACCTCAGTACGTCCTATGGTGTGTCCGAGATGCTACGAACAAGTTCGATCACTAATTATATCGCCACTAGCTAGAATGAAGCAGCAGTATGACACGACACGCCTCTAGTAACAAGTAACAGCCCCTGTTCGGAAAGGCAAACAAGTGCGATTGGAGTGCTGCCATACTGCTTATCAGCTTATGTAATCAAACTTTCCGGCAGTAGAGTGCAAACGCAACTTCGCAGAGAAGCAACTTTTTGGAGGCGCGGGCTGGTGACGCCGGGTAGTAAAATGAAAATGTACAGTGTGGTCTCTAGAGGCACGGTTGTGCATGCTAGAACGAGAGTCGTTGTACCAACATTTGTAGATTGCCTGCTGGTTGAAATTACATGACGTGTGCGACAACTGACTTGGGCAGGTACGAACTCCCCCCACTCGTACGTACAGAACCTCGTGATTAACTCACGAGTCTGGAGCTGCACGTTTGCATACAAATACAGATGTACGCGCAAACACACATACGTATACCCACTACGAACAGCTCTAGCTACCTAGATAGACGTATCTACGTACCAGCACATTTCTCGTGGGCGTGTGCCAGGCTCTCGAAGGTGACACTCGCTAGCATTCCGTGCAATAGAATGTTGACTAGCCTACAAAACGGGCGTGATAACACTGGCACATGGATTCAATAGAATGTTTGTTACCACAGTGTCTGCAAAGAGACGCGTCGCAGATCGAAAATCCAACTCATTCAGTAACCTCCACTGCTCGCAATGCAAAGCAGACGCACGTGCACATAAGCGCACGTGCGACACCTATTAGTACGTAGACTCGTGCCCAGTCCTCCTCCGCGCTAGGTTGCTTACACCACGTGCGCTAGCTGTCACGTGTGTATACGTCCATGTGGTTTCACACGTGTGGTTGGCTAAGCACGGAGGAATAGCCTATCTATCGTTTGGGCGCGTTTGTAGGTTGCAAACAGTACTAGTTCCAGTATTCTCCCTACATCGCAGCGAGTGAAGGTGTCTCTTCTAGTCGCGTGCAGCGATTGCTTTGGAGTAGCTTCAGGCTGATCACATCAGCCACGTAGAAATTTCACGCGTACTGTAGTCGCAATGGCTTTCGATCGATGCCGGGAGCGCGATGATAGTCTAAGACAAAAGCGCACATGTACATGTACAGTAGCCTAGTCGCTATTGCGTCGTTTTCTAGCCTAGTCAACGACAATTGCAAGAGAGGACATGCAGAGTCTGCGCGTTGTCTTTTTGCGCGCGACATGGCCGTACGGTCTTTGCGCTCTACACTAGCTACTGGTATCGAGGCTAAGTACTAAGCTACTAGGTACTTTTGGTAGGTACCTAGGTAACAGAAACTAGCGCTTTTTCGCTCCGCCCCTATTACGTGCGGTCTGGCCACCGAGGCGACGGTTTTCTCAGGCTTCAAAACGAGGCTGCAGTCGTAACCTCATTGTTCTCTTATGATGGACGAATCGAAAAAGAGGCTGAACGTACTGAAACAGCATTTGATGCCAAACCGGCTACTGCAGACGCACATCACATCGTCATCAACACTTCAGTACACGCTCAACGAAGGAATCTTGAACGACCAGCAGCGACGTTTTTACGAAGACAATGGCTACTTTGTTGTTCGTCGTCTTGTAGATAGAGAGAGTCTGGACAAGTTTGAGCGAAGATTTCGTGATATTTGCAATAGATTGGTTGAAGTCCCGTATATAACAGTTATGAGGGATGTTGCTGTGGCCAAGGACAATAGACACTCAGCACCTGTTACAAAAATTCAGAACTTTCAGGACGATGACATTCTGTTTAGCTATTGTACGCATCCAAATATTTTGAAGTATGTTGCCAGTTTCGTTGGTCCAGATATAATGGCAATGCATACTATGTTGATCAGCAAGCCACCTGATCCAGGAACTAAGTCTTCTCGTCATCCAATGCACCAAGACCAGCATTACTTTCCTTTCAGACCGGCTGACCGAATTGTTTGCTCATGGACAGCAATGGAACACGTTCACCGAGCAAACGGATGTCTCGTTGTCGTACCTGGTAGTCACAAGGGTTCTCTACTTCCTCATGATTATCCAAAATGGGAAGGGGGTGTCAACAAAATGTATCATGGAATTCAAGGATTTGATCCAGGTGAAGATAGAGAGAGAGTTCATTTGGAAATGGAAGCGGGTGATACCGTGTTCTTTCATCCACTGTTAATTCACGGCTCAGGAATGAATCGCACACAAGGGTCAAGGAATGCCATCTCGTGCCACTATGCAAGTAGTCATTGTGATTATGTGGATGTCAAGGGAACAATGCAGGAGAACATATCTAACGAGGTCCTTGAACTTTTTCATCGGAGAGTGGGAGGTGACGTGGAGGCAGACCATTCTACACCGTGGAGGCTTAAAGCTAGACTTGTACATGGCTGTAGAGGCACACTCTGAACCATCACTTGTTGTAAGTGGAGAACAGTAGTCGGTTATACTTTCTTTCTGTTGAGCTCTATAGTCACTTGATGGTTTACTGCTGTTGTCTTACATAACAGTATCATGTACCAGACCTTATTGTATGATGCAGTGAGTGTTTAAGATTAAGAACTGATTGTAGCATTAGACAATGTGGGAGTTCTAGATGCCAACCTTTTTGTTGGTAATTAACTCTTCTCGACATTAGCCTTGATTGAGCCAACAATTTCATGACTAAGTATGGCAGCAGTGATTATGGTATGTTTCATCGAGTGACTAAATTTCCATTACACGATCCTCTAGCAGTTGTACTTCCGAGTTTCCAAAATGCAGCATTTGTCTGCTTATTAAAAATATCTAACACTAAGGGGCAAGTAGACACTAGCACAATAGCAACACCATACTGTTTTTACATCTTCACAACAACTGTAGAAATATGTGTATATTTAATGTGCACTAAGTATGATCAGACTTGCACAGCTAGGCAAGATCAAGAGTTGTTTACTTTGAAACGTAGTGGATTCTCAAACAGTGGTCCAGCGTGGAGACTGGGATCTCCTTTGTTCACTTGCACTTTCACTAGTTCTTGAGCTTTGAGACGAAGAAGAAACATGGCTGAAACTGTACCGTCTATCTTTTCAGGTTGGCCACTGAATGTCAGCTGAAGTTCATACATAAGTTTCCAATACAATCGAACAAAGTCCTCTGCGAGGAATCTGGCCTGTGATCCAACTGGGTAATCAGATAATGAAGGGTTGTGAGGCAATGGCCATACTCCATTGGGATCAAAGACAATTGGATATCCTAGAAAACACAAGATAATAGTGTGGCGAAAGGCTGTGTGGGCAATGGTGAATGCTTGCATACCTGTCTGTCTATCTGTCTGTCTGTTTGTCTGTCTGTCAATATACATATATTTTCAAACATTGAACTATTATACATCAACTGCAAATCACTAAAGTAAAGTCCAACTACACAGCAATTCTGTCTGTCTATCTCTGTCTGTCTGTCTGTCTGCCTGCCTGTCTTTTAAAGAACATTTATTGAAAACATCAATACAGAAAAGGCTACATATAACAGTAAGAGTTCAAGAGAAATGACCATAATGGTCGTAGAAGAAAAACTCTAACGAACAACCATCTGATGTTTGTAGCTATCATCTACAGGCTATTCTGTCAATCTTTTAGCTAAAATGCTACTATTGCAACGGTGTAATGTTATTGACAGTATTTGCCGACAGTACGTTTTAATTTCAATCAAATTCAGTTTTCCATCTTCACCACGTGATCTTAGTGAGATCTGGTGGAGAAACTTCTCTCCACTATTCTCCCAACGTCCAAAATGTTCGAAAACCAAGGGAATCAAGCAAGGAGAACCTCCACCAGTGTGCATTTCTTTGCTGTAATTCTCTCTTCTTTTCTTCCCTTTTTTTTGAAGCTGCTGATCCATTCGTTGTGGCTGCATGTGAAATTGCTTCTGAGCTCCACGGGTGAACCAGAGAGACATCGAGTTCAACGTTGAAGTCAGTTGCATTATGGACAGCTATGTCAGGTCTGGATAGAGAGCTGCTGTAACAGTGTTGGCTCAATAGTGTGAGGAAGTGACACATGTTTCAAACATTCGGACCAAGCAGAGACCATTGAGTTGTGTGACCAAACTGGACCCCCTCCTGTCTTGCAAGTAATGAGGTGGTATCCATCGGTGTCCAGTGTCTTTCCACAATCACATTCAATTATAGATTGAGGCAGTGGCAAATGTAGACCCAACCTCATTAATGCTGCCAAGTGGAATAATCCAGGAAAAACTGCAAGCTTTCTTGAGGTGGGAATAGTGTCTAGCCACGGTCCTGAGCCCTTTCCTTGAAGGGATCTCAAACAAGCTGCGTCCTTGATTGAAGAATTGTTAATCATGTACTGAACTTGAGACTTTGTTTGTTTTTCAGTCAACCTATGCTGAAGTCACTGTCTTTTGCTGTTAGAGACGAGGTCTGTCAGAGCCTGACCAGGACACAGACACTGCTGTAGATGGTGACTAATGCTCTCTTCCTGAGCACTTGATGGAGCACTTGGAGACATTGTTTGACTGATTACTGAAGCTCCTTGTGGCTGTAGATCTGGATATCGGTCCGGTAACACTTGCAATGAGTGTACCCAACCAGAGACGAATGCTATAGGTGAAAGTTAAGTTGCTGGAGTCATTCCGAAACCACCATACCTCACTGGAAAAGTAGCTTGTGACCAGGCTTCAGCAGTCATGTCATTGACGTTCAGCAGTTTGGTAAAGGTAGTTTGCATTTGTGTGTCATGGATAATCGTAGCAGGCCGTAGCTCATCAGGAGGAATGTTCCTAAGTAGATGACACAAATGATGAGTATGGCAGTAGCAAAGAAGTAAGATGGCACTCTGTGTATCCCCCAGCTGAAGCAATTCTTCACAGAGTAAGCTTCCTGACTGTCCAAAGTCATTGCAAACTTTTGAGGTGAATGAGCTGTTACCAACTGGGGTCCCCAGGACAATGATACCTTCATTTGAAACAGGAAATGTGACATCAAAAGAGACTGCTGCGGTAGGAGAAAGCCATTCACATTTTATGTCTTGGATTTCCAATCCAATCGGTGGAAGGAAGATCTGAGATCATTCGATGCTGATACAACTGCAGCAATTGGCCCCAAGACAAAAACATCATCCAAGTATGCCAAGCAAGTGACGTTTGGGTTAGCCTTCTGTAACTCTAACAATGTGTGCTGAATAGTGATCAAAAATAAAACAGGACCAAGTGGGTCTCCTTGGTGGATTCCTTCCTCTGAAGAAACATTGATACTGTTTTACCATTGGTGTAGATTAGTGGATTGCTATCAGAGTACCTGGAACACGTGGTTGTCTATGTCTGTCTGTCTGTCTGTCTGTCTGTCTGTCTGTCAAGTACAGTACAAAGATGTAATATATGTGTGACTATACAAACTGCTGCAGACTAATTACACACAAAACTCACACTCACCTGTATAGTCCCAACTGTTTTTTGAGGTCTTAATCAGTTCACGACCATGCACTATCTCTGCAAACCGATAATAGTGAGCCAAGTCGTGATAATTATCAGTTGGGTTAGTTTGAGAAGAACCTTCTCCCTCAGTCACAATCACCCGAATAGCCTCCAAAGCTTGAGCCATGTTGTTTACCTTGAAAACGGTAATATGCCCAGGAAGACTGTACTCTACTTGCAAAGCAGGATCACCAGTGAAAATGGTTTTGTTCTTCAGTTGTTGTTCCTTCTCTAGATGCACTAAATTCTCAGAAATTTGATGATAGAATCCCCCAATTGTGTCATTATATCGTTCTCTAGTTGCCGGATCTGTGAGTGAGTGAGGTGTTTCAATAGCCATAAATACATTCCTAACCAAGTCAATGCTGAATGGAGCAATTCTCATTGTAAGGTCTGGCTGTATTCCCCCTGGCAGTCTGCTGGGATACACAGGCATCCTCTCTGGCCTGTCAATTAACGGATGTCCACCGACTGCATTTAGAACGTTTGCAGCCAAACTGAAATGCATCATTTCCTCAGTGACAACACTCTGAATGATACTTCTAATCTCTTGATTGAAGTCTTCTTTCAGTGAGCAGAAAGCGTAGAGGTAGATCGGGATTGTGTAAAATTCCAGCTGTATTGCTAGTTGCAATTGCTCCCTCAATTCTGTTATTGTCATTGGCATCCTCTCCCCTTTCTTGGGAGGATACGATTGATGGAGCCACTTGAGTATCATGTCTCTCTTATTCCGTGACAAGTCTCGTGTTCCTGGCATGTGTTTTGGATCTGTTCTTGGAACACTCAGTGTACATTTGAGGTAGTCAATATTTCGTTGGATGCCGACCACTGTGTGGTAATCACCGATGTTGAGAACGCGTCTCATTGCAGGATAGAGATTGTCGTATTGCTTTAGGATGGTATGAACACCATTTGTGCCATACCACGTTGGCTCACCCTGTGGGGTAAACAGGTCAAACAGACGTATGGCAATAAATGTATCCTGATAGGTCACAGGACCTTCGGATCCAACCGGCATGTAGCTGATCAAATAAACAAGGCCATCAACAATTCTGCGAACGTTACCAGGATCACCTGCAGACAATTGTATAGTGGCTTGTCCGGACGAATTGGTTGTCACAGTTGTCTGGGTGTGTCCATTTACCTGCAGCTCGCCGAGTGCTCGTTTCAATTGATTGTTTGTTGTCTTATTGCAATGCAGTCGTGTGTGACCGTATAGGTCATGACATGGATGATGAATGTGCACAACCAACGTCAGCTTCTTGTTCTTCACTGGTTTTCCAAACTGATTCACAAACACATTGAGATTGACAGTATCACCAGGATCCATGAAAATCAAAGAATCAGACTGAGGTCTCACGTATTGCAGAGACTCATTAAGATACACATGACGAACATTGCTACAGCTGACAATCTGTAGCAGATCAACTTTAACGTTAGCCAACATGATGTCAGTCAAGAAAACTTCTTGAATTCCAGCTTCATCGTTATACCACTCGTTGCTCAGGTTAACTCTTGCAATCTCTCTATGATGACTTGTGATACATAATTGATAACCAATTGATTTTGTATTGATGAGATACTGACTAGTTACATTATCGTACACTTTGGGAAGAGAATTGCTAAAGTCAAATGTTAGAGTTTTTGTTTGCTCTCTGAGAATAAACTGAGCTCTGTTAAGTGTTACAGCCGATGGCATTTGAGCATGTACACTGCCAAGGAGTCGCCCACGAATGTAGTTCAGATTTCTGCTACCAGTAGAAGGTCCAATCGTTCCAACCACGTAACCATACGTAGCATCAGGAGTTCCAGGCAAGAAAGAATATCCATACACGACAAATGACATGGACAGACGATGTGGCGATGCTTCCCTCAATTCCCTCAACAGAGAATATTTATATTGGTGTGTATTACGGTCAACGCTGTTAAGTAACTCGTCATTCCACTCTAGGTTTTCCAGTACAGACTGGTACCTAGCTGAAGACCGTGACATCCACTCTGTGCCTGTTGTGGAATCCCAATAACCTGTTGTGCCAACAGGATAAAAACTGCCACTGACTATGGCATCAAGACCATGCCATGCGCTCGTAGACATTGCAGATTTTTTTGGATTGATGGCAACTTTCATTCCATACAATATGGATGATAGTTGCCATTCTACATCAATATCAGTTATTTGTGTGCTACCCTCCCCAGAATCAGTTGTAATCATCATTGGGTTATATTGAAGTTCCATCAAGTCCGGCTTGATGCAATCTCCTTGTTTGGGACACATCGTTGTTACTGTGACGTCGTGGAAGAGGAATTCGTTTGTTCCACCCGGATTCCATCCACCATAGCCAGCCGTTTCATCATCATTGATTACTTCATTCACTGGCTGAAAGTCTGGTGAAAAATTGTCGTAATTATTGTTGATGGTTGCAACATTAGCTCGGAACCTCCCAGCGAAATGTAATCGTGGTCTGTCCAGGTAACATCTTTCAGTGCTGTCATAATCAAAGACGATGTGCTCCTGTCCATACAAGCATCATTCATTACAGACATATCACATGACCAAGCTGCTCACATTGGCTGCTTCTGTGACATCAGTTCCCCCTGTCCTCTCTCTTCTCTCGTTTCTGATTTGAGCTTTATAAACACATACAAATGCAAATGTAGAAATTAATCAATCCTCTCAAAGTCTCACCTCCACAGAAACCTCTACTGGTAATTCAGATACAATACATGTAAATAACCAGACCACTTTACTAATTAAGCTACGAGCGAAAAAGAAGGACACCACAATGAGTGGTGGACTGCTTCGCGAGAAGCTCACTCTAAATGGGCTGAATTGACTTCCGGTCTGTCTGTCGGTATGTCGCTATGTTTGTTTGTTTGTACCTATGTTTGTACCTATGTCTGTTTGTAAACGTGTGTCACACTCAGGGAGTTTGTCGAGCCAATCAGCAATCGTTTTGGGATGCGAAATGTAGGTGACATAATACTAGCTTGTCAGCGTGAACCACTCTCGGGAATTTGTTGAGCCAATCAGCAGTTTTTTGGGAGACCAAAAATGGGTAACGTAACAATCCCGCGCATTATGACAGAAAAACTGAGATGTCATAAACCTCCATTTTATGGTCAAACTTTTGTCAAACTGAAAAGCGCAGAGTAAAGTTCAGGTAATAGTTGCATGTGTTTGTTACTTTTTACAAAAGAATCGCAAAACAAATGAATTCATTGTTCTTCAAGAAGCCAAGCTAAGGTCCCATGGGACCATGCATCTATCTAAGCACCGTTGCATGCGCACCACCAGCATGTCATCCGTGATCTTCGAGAGAGCAATATGTTCTAAGTAGGGCTGATGATGAACGATCGACGTCGTCTGCAAGAAAGATTCGTAGGAAACATTGACGCTGCTTTCTTCTAGATCCGGTCGCTAGCTGTACATGCATGTCGCTTCACAGTATTTTCCAAGCAGCTAGGAGACACACACCGATCTCTATCTACAACGAAATAGCGGAACAAAAGATGGTGACGATTCAATAAAAGTATGATAATGATGTCCATCTCAATAGTTAATTAATTTATTAACTTTCAGTAAAGCAAGAGCGCTATACATGCAGAATTGAGAAATAACGTAGATAACAAGCCGCCCGCTCTGTGCAAGAATTGCGTAGCTGTGTGAATTCGAAGTAGTGTGGGACATTGATGGTATTTAGCTAATTGACTATCTTTAATCACATTGATAAAACTCATGTGTTTTAAAGAGCTACTGTTTAAATTCTAGCAACAATTAAGCTAATGATTAATTAATAATAATGACAATAAATAAAAAAATTAATAAATATACATTAATATTTACAATAAATACACACACGGACAGTCACAGACGCGGAGACACACAGACAAACAGACACACACACACAGAGGTGCAGACGCGTGCTCACACACACACACACACACACACACACACACATGCACAAACACGCACGCACACATGCACACGCACACATGCACACGCACACGCGCACACACACCGTCATAGCTCTGAAGCAACGGTGTAAACACAGCTTCAGTTATTATTTACCTAGTTAATTGATTACTATTGGCACTGAATTGATTAGATAACGACATAGATAAATACTCAATTAAAGCTACAATAAATTTGCTCCTGGTATTCATCACTTCATCACTTCATCACTGAATATATAACAGTTATTAATTAGTTAAATACACCCCCCAGTGTGTTGGTGCACGGACCAGGAACTATGCTAAAACCTCCCATCGATTTGTTCACTAACCGTTTTATAGATTCTACAGTCTACAGTCACACTCTAAACACTGTCATTGAACAGCACATTGTACGTCTCGGTTATTTTCTGGAATTTCTGACCTTCCAGCATACTTACGGTCTCGCGAAACGCTGCAATCTTTGAAGTCATTGCAGATGACTGAAGTGGAAGGAAAGACAAGAAGAAGCTACATGACGAAGACAGAGAATTCAGTGCTAACGCTTGTCACTATGCACTATGGCAAACAAATATACGATTGCCTACCTCAAAAGCGCGATGCCCGTCATGACGCTGTGATTCATTCCCGGATATCTCCTCCACGCGAAGCCTCGAAGCTCCAAAGAATAAAAATGTCGCGATAGGTGTAAATATTAATTAGTAGAATGATTGGTTTCTATTAGAGCGTTAATTGCTCAAAAAGGAAGTGAATCTGAGGAGGACTGTTTTGCGACAGTTGACAGGAATGGCGTCTGTAGAAGTAAGTGCCAAAATAGAGTGGTGTGGCAGCTGTAAAAATTAATTAAGTTAAGTCTGGTTGGTTTGTAAGGCGGGAACATCTAGAAACATGGATGAATGTACTAAACCATATAGTCGGTCTATTACTGGCCTGAAGGAAGCTTATGAGAACTTCGAGAAATTCACTGCACAATTTAAGCAACAATCCGATGGCATGCCTGAATATCAGAGTGAGTTTTCTCGTGGTGCTGCTACTCTAGTGCTCGAAATGGAAGCGGAGCTGAGGAAGACTGTTTGCAACAGTTGACAGGAATGGCGTCTCTAGAAGTAAGTGCCAAAATAGAGTGGTCTGGCAGTTGTAAAAATTAAGTCTGGTTGGTTTGTAAGGCGGGAACATCTAGCAACAAAGATGAATGTACACCATGTAGTCGGTCTATTACTGGCCTGAAGAAAGCTTATGAGAACTTCGAGGCACAGTTTGAGCAACAATCCGATGGCATGCTTGAATATCAGAGTGAGTTTTCTCGTGGTGCTGCTATAGTGCTCGAAATGGAAGCGGAGCTGAGGAGGACTGTTTTGCAACAGTTGACAAGAATGGCGTCTCTAGAAGTATGTGCCAAAATAGAGTGGTCTGGCAGTTGTAAAAATGAAGTCTGGTTGGTTTGTAAGGCGGGCAACAAGCATGAAGAATGTGTATCACATCGTCAGTTTACAACGACGGTTATGGGCCTGAAGAAAGCTTATAAGGACTTCAATGCTGCACAATTTTTTTTGCAAGAGTTGACAGTAAGTGCCAAAATAGGGTGGTCTGGCAGCTGTAAAAATTGAGTCTGGTTGTTTTGTAAGGCAGGCAACAAGCATATAGAATGTAAATCATGTAGTCAGTTTACAGCGATTGTTAGTCGTCTGGAGGAAGCTTGTAAGGACTTCGCCGTTGCACAATCTGATAACAAGTTTGAATATCAGCATGAGTTTTTTCGTGGTGCTGTTATTCAAGTGATAACTGTCTGGGAGGCATATGTTTATGATATTTTGAAAGAGGGGTTTAATGTGATTATGGAGATGGAAAATGACCTCGATGGGTTAGCAGAGAGATGGCCCAAGTGCCAGACAGCAATACAAAATTCTTTGAGACGAAGACAGAAGTCTGATGGCAAAAAAAATCTGAAACACCATTGGAAAGAGTTGCATTTGAGATTCTAAAGGAGAACGTTTCATGGCAAACATTGTTGAAAGAGCATCGTGACCATGTTTTGAAGCAAATTGTACCTGTTTTTAGTAATGATGATGGGTCTCGAAGCATAAATGATGTATTTAAGCGATTGTTTCATCCGCAATCAGCATTTGGGGCTGGGGCTAAGTCTACGCAAGGTTCTGGTGAAACTGGATCATCAACATCACCAACACTAGGTTCTGGTCAAACCAAATCATCAACAAAAAAGCTGAAACAACTGTCAGAGTGCATTGATAAAGTTTTTGTAAAGGAGGTTGTTTTTCAAATTGGAGATGCCAAGTTTTCAGTCCCCTATATTAAGCCAGCATCATCAGATTTACCACAACCACATAACATATTTTTATGGAGTGTCAGCAAGTTATACTATGGTTTACGGTGCATTCTGTGCCATGGCAATCCTACTTCAACTTTTGAAGAAGGAGTCCTTAAGGATGATCCAGATACCTATGGTCTCAACATTGACAGTCATGCAAAAGAAATAACGTATTATTCTACATTTCGTAAAGCAATGTACGACAAGAGACGGGATGTGTCTGTCAATCTAGAAACTGTCATGAATATGATATATTTTTTCGAAACATCTGCAATGATACTAAGGAAAGCAATTGCTGTTTGGGTATACGATAATTGTGAAAAGTTTGTTATCTGGAACAAGTAGGAAGATTCTTCTTAAAATTAAATGCAAACTGGAGTTGTGCAATAAATCAATTTACTGATTTTTTTATTTGTGCTGCTACTTGCTGGGATTTTTTGAGACATTTTATCAGCTACTGTTGGTATTTGGCTATACTTTTGGTATTTTTTGGCTAGAATTTTGGTATTTGGCTATACTTTTGGTATTTACACTCTGCGCATGTGCAGTATGAATTTAGGGTTTGGGTAGAGTCACCTTTTGGATCCACGCTCCCTCCCCTTCCTCACGCTCCCT
This sequence comes from Corticium candelabrum, assembly GCF_963422355.1. NCBI lineage: Eukaryota > Metazoa > Porifera > Homoscleromorpha > Homosclerophorida > Plakinidae > Corticium > Corticium candelabrum. The sequence continues at coordinate 1,267,231 of NC_085105.1, forward strand.
CCCCTTCCTCACCCTCCCTTCCTCACCCTCCCTTCCTCACCCTCCCTCCCTCACCCTTCCTCACGCTCCCTCCCTCACACTCCTCCCTCTTCCCCTCACACTCCTCCCTCTTCCCCTCACACTCCCTCACGCTCCTCCCTTCCCTCACGCTCCTCCCTTCCCTCACACTCCCTCACTCCCTCACTCCTCCCCTCACACTCCCTCACTCCTTCACTCCCTCCCCTCACACTCCTCCCCTCACACTCCCTCCCCTCACACTCCCTCCCCTCACACTCTCTCCCCTCACACTCCCTCCCCTCACACTCCCTCCCCTCACACTCCCTCCCCTCACACTCCCTCCCCTCACACTCCCTCCCTCCTCTCACACTCCCTCCCCTCACACTTCCCCCTCACTCCCCTCACACTCCCTCCCTCCCTCCCCTCACACTCCCTCCCTCCCTCCCCTCACACTTCCTCCCTCCCTCCCCTCACATTCCCTCCCTCACACTCCCTCCCTCCCTCACACTCCCTCCCTCACACTCCCTCCCTCACACTCCCTCCCTCACACTCCCTCCCTCACACTCCCTCCCTCACACTCCCTCCCTCACACTCCCTCCCTCCCCTCACATTCCCTCCCTCACACTCCCTCCCTCACATTCCCTCCCTCACATTCCCTCCCTCACACTCCCTCCCTCACATTCCCTCCCTCACACTCCCTCCCTCACACTCCCTCCCTCACACTTCCTCCTCCCTCCCCTCACACTTCCTCCTCCCTCCCCTCACACTCCCTCCCTCCCTCCCCTCACACTCCCTCTCCTCACACTCCCTCCCTCTCCTCACACTCCCTCCCTCTCCTCACACTCCCTTCTCCCCCCCTCACACTCCCTCCCTCCCCCTCACACTCCCTCCCTCTCCCTTACGCTTCACCCCTCCCTTACGCTTCACCCCTCCTTTACGCTTCACCCCTTCTTTACGCTTTACTCCTCCTTTACGCTACACCGCTCCCTCACGCTTCACCCCCTTTCTCACGCTTCACCCCCTTTCTCACGCTTAACCCCCTTTCTCACGTTTCACCCCTTCCTCACGCTTCACCCCTTCCTCACGCTTCACCCCTTCCTCACGCTTCACCCCCTCCCTCACGCTCCATCTCCCTCCCTCAGGCTTCACCCTATAAGTGTAGCGTGCGTTAAGCATTCATAAACGGAGACATATGGGTAAGGTTCTTTGTTGTTTGTCTGTCGACATGATTTACGGCAAGCTTACAACTTATTCTTGCTAGTAAAAATGTCTGATCAATGTTGGCATCATTTGATCTAAAACTACCTTTGGTTTGGAAAGGAACGACTGGTGTAACAGAAGGAAACGTGTGAGGATGGATTGAGTTGAGTTAACCAGCTAGTGTGTGTGTCTGTGTCTGTGTGTGTGTGTGTGTGCCTGTGTGTGTGTGTGTGCCTGTGCCTGTGCATTTGTGTGTTTGTTTGTGTGCGTGTGTGTGTGTGTGTGTGTGTGTGTGTGTGTGTGTGTGTGTGCGTACATGTGCGTGTGTGCATGTGTGCTTGTGTGTTAGTACAGTACAGTTGGAAAAACTTTATAAGATGGTTAGGACAATGCAACACTGAATTGAAACCAGTGGATTCAGTGTGATGCATCACATTCTTCAGCTGTCTAGATTTGGCTTATTGATAATTTCGATATATTTGATGCTTGATTGCCACCTATCACTGCCTTCTGTACTTCTATGAAATCAAATTTCTACTAATAAACTTTCGTGCTTGCATTACAGGAATTACCAACTGAATGAAGAACTCTTTTGCTCATGTCATGGAATATGCAGTGAATTTACGTCTAGAACAACACATGGTAGTTGCCCATGGCATGCCACAATGTTCATTATGGTTTGCTACAGGTACTTTAGATGTAATAAAACTGTTTAGCTGTCTGCTCATTAATCTATGATTTCTGGTGGTACCATTAATGGTTTGTATTATCTACGTGAATTAATTAGTTTTATTAAATTATTCAATAATTGTTTTCTATGTTTTCACTACATCATTATCTATGATGTAGATGCTGACCACTCTCTGTGTCCATCGCCAGTGGGGGAAGGAATAACGACTGCTGTTACACGTACAAGATGCAGGTCATCTGTTACAAGTCAGAAATTTGACTTGATTCAGTGTTTGAAGTTTTCGTTCAAACATGACAATGTAAAATCGTATTAAACTTGCACTTCAGGTAGATTGTTTATGATTATATATAGATATCAACTCATATGGAATAATAGTGACAAATATTTACCATTAAAATGCAATGTCAATCCTTTTCAAAGTGCCACTCCAGTACAAGTAAAACTAGTAACTACGAATACTTTCATCACTTCCGTTTTCTTTACAAGTTTCAGTAGCCGTGACTCCCTCTGGTTAAATGCATGGCTTCACAAGGACTTGGCTTAGCTCAGAATCAGCCAGGTTACATTGCAGATGCTACAACTCATATGTCAACAAGGCCTTTTATTGGAAAGACAGTGGATCAAATGTCTAAAAACATCATTTGAAATTATTCAAAATAACAATTCTATTTACCATAATTTATCTAACTCGTTTTGCTTCTCCACGATGAGTTTGCACATGCTTATAATTAACAGTCAATGCTAAAACTAAAATAATAACCAAATAATTAATAACAGTCCTGTGTTCTAATTGACTCAAAATACTGTATTTCCTCGAATTGAAAGACATGTTGTTCTAATGTTGCAATACAGTAGTGTCCTAGAGTAGCATTGTATTAGAGCATGTTAGCATTAGAATATGTCATTTCAATTTGAAGGATTAGTATGCTGGGTCAATTTGGAAAAACTGAAAAAAACACTAATTATTGATTTAGTAAGTTCCAAATACATAGAAGTCAACTGAGTAATGCAGACTACATTTAAACCTTTCAACAAGTGACAGTATTTGCAAACACCATTTTCTCTCTTTCTTACACACACACACACACACACACACACACACACACACACACACACACACACACACACACACACACACACACACACACACACACAAACAAACAAAAAGACACACATGGACACATAAACAAAGAAACACAAAGAAACACACTCAAACAAACAAACACACACACACACACAAAAATTAACAAATGTCAAGCCCTCCACGTCATTCATGAATGATGTCAACCTTAGGGTCAGTTGTGGGGATAGCTCCCCCTGCCTCTACAGACAGGGACTCCATGCGCTACGTGGAGGCTTAGGGCCAGCGCTACAATCCACCTGGAGCTTGGCCAGAGTCATTCAGGGCACTGACGATGGCGCAGCTTTGGGACTGGACACCAAGGCCCACACGTATCAATCTGCTGCATGATGTTAGGGCCAAGCCAGCGGTCATGTCCACCCCAGTCAATGACCCGGTACTCATTTATACTCCTGAGTCGAGAGAAGCAATTGTGTGTAAGTTTCTTGCTTAAGGAAATTATGCCATAGCTCGCCATCACTGTGACTTGAACCTGCAACCCTGCAAGGTCCCGGATGTTTTTATTCTCCAAATGCACTTTCTAACCAATTGAGCTACTGCACCACGCACAGACACACACAGACAAATAAACACACACACACACACACACACACACACACACACACACACACACACACACACACACACACACACTAGCTGGTTAATTAACTCAACTCAATCTATCCTCACGTTTTCTTCTGTTACACCAGTCGTTTCTTTCCAAATGTAGTTCTTTACCAAATGATGCCAACATTTGATCAGCCAGTTGTCTTTGACATTTTACTAGCAAGAATAAATTTTAAGCTTGCCGTAAATCATGTAAACAGACAAAAAGCAAAGAACCTTACTGATATGTTTACGTTTTACGTTTCTGTGTAAGGATCAGTCAAACGCAGAAATTGCTTAACGCACGCTATACTTATACGGGAGCATAGATCCGAAAAGTGTCACTATTGCCCAACCCTGTATAAATTTAGTATGCTTTGATATTAATTAATACCGCAAAGAGTAACAAAAATCAACAAAATTGACTGACAAGTATTTAACAATTTGATAAACTAAGCCGTTCAACTAGTGCCGAGTTTAGGTACCCTTTGGTCATTGATATTAACTAGGCTATTTCTACGCATGCGTAGTAGTAAGGTTAACATGTCTGTCAAGTATCCGCTACTGGGCAGCAAACCTCTCGACCGGTGTCTAGAAGAGGCCGAGGTGTCGGGAAATCTCAACCTCAGCGGCCGAAATCTTCGAAATCTCGCCTGCTGCGACGAGTACGACATATCGGACGTGACGGAAGCGGGTGGGTTGTTGCCACAGTGTCTCAGTCTCGTCTCCCGTGCTCGAAACAGAAAGGAAAGGCATCAAGCGTTTGTCGTGTCTCTCTAGATTTGTCTCGCAATCGATTCATCGAGATTCCGTCCGAGCTGTGCGCTTGTGCGTCGCTCGAATCACTAGTGTGTCACCACAATGTACTGAAAGCGATTCCGGACGAAATCGGACAACTCAAGCGTCTGACGCATCTCGACTGCAGGTTAGACGATCGATAATCTTATGAGTAAGGTAGGGCTTGGTCATTATTGTCGCTGGGTTTTCACATTATGGTTTTGTGAGTGTGGGATGTGAGATGTCTCCTCCTACTGTAGCTAGGCGACGGTGTGAGGAAATGTCGCTTGTTTCTGGCCTCTCCGTCGGCTGTTGACTGCTTTCTTTGTCTAGTCGCAATCAGTTGTTCTCGATACCGTCGTCGCTGTGCTCGCTTGAGCTTGAGACGCTCATTTTGAAGAGCAATCGGTTGACAGTTTTGCCACCGGAAGTGGGGAGTCTGAAGAGATTGTTGGAACTGGTACTGTGGTGTGTATGTGGTGTGTGTGTGTGTGTGTGTGTGTGTGTGTGTGTGTGTGTGTGTGTGTGTGTGTGTGTGTTTGTGTGTGTGTGTGTGTGTGTGTGTGTGTGTGTGTGTGTGTGTGTGTGTGTGTGTTTGGTGTGTGTGTGTGTGTGTGTGTGTGTGTGTGTGTGTGTTTGGTGTGTGTGTGTGTTTGGTGTGTGTGTGTGTGTGTGTGTGTGTGTGTGTGTGTGTGTGTGTGTGTGTGTGTGTGTGTGTGTGTGTGTTATGATCGAAGGGCTTGTGAGCACTTGGAGGTGGATGGAACTGGACTGTGGATCTGATTTTTGTTTTCAGTGAGGTGTGGTTGTCATGGAAATGCAATCAGACGTCTGGTTTCCATGTTTGTGTGTATGTATGCATGTATGTCATTGTGTGCTGGTTTGTCTACCTAATTTTGTAGTTGTTGTCGTTCTTGTTGTTGTTGTCATTGGTGTTTGTTAGTCTGTTGGTTGACTGTATGTTTTTCTTCTGTGTTAGGATGTTGGTAACAATGAGCTTAGGCATCTACCACAAACTATTGGCGACATGGATCGCTTGAGAACATTGAAACTTAGAAGAAATTGTCTGGTTGACCTTCCTGATAGTAAGTCAGCAAACAGTGTTTGTTGTTGAGAGTTTAGAGTAAAGCTAACAGCGTATGATGAAAGAGATGGAGTCGTCGTTGTAGTGACATTTCGTATTTATGTCTACAGTCGTGTGTGTGTGTGTGTGTGTGTGTGTGTGTGTTTAGTTGTGCGTGTGTGTTTAGTTGTGTGTGTGTGTGTGTGTGTGTGTGTGTGTTTGTGTTTAGTTTTGTGTGTTTGTGTTTAGTTTTGTGTGTGTGTTTAGTGTGTGTGTGTGTGTGTGTGTGTGTGTGTGTGTGTGTGTGTGTGTGTGTGTGTGTGTGTGTGTGACGAGCCTGCGAGTGGGAAGAAACCAACGTTCTTGGTTGCAAATACATCCAAAGAAGACCTGATAGAAAGGTATTACACAGAGGCCCTGCCTCAGATGGAAAGACAGGATCCAGGCTGACTTGAAGTTGTTAAAACTAGACAATTGGTATCACCTGGCACAGCAACGTCCAGAATGGAAAGCTTCATGTCAGGCTGTGAAGTTACACGTACCTCTATTGAACGATCTTTTTCATGTGCTGTGTGTTGCCGCTTCTTTTGGAGTCATTCAAGTATGAAACGGCACAAGTGTATTGTGGAACGCCAACTGCCTCTGTGTGAACAACCAGGCTCAGTGCAATGTGCCAAGTGTCATCGGTGGCTGAGAAGTAGGGGTGGACTGGCAGTACATAAATGTTTAAATGTGTCTTCTTCTTCCTCTTTGGCTATGTTATCATCATCGACTATCATTGATCTGGTCATCATCACTTGCCTCCACTGATTATACCTCAAGTCGGACACTGGCCTGATAGGACATGCTGTTGCTGCCATTGTAGTCAATGTGGACGATGCTTCAAATCCAAGCCAGGATTCCAATGGCATAACTGTCATTGTAGCAAACACTGCTTAGAAAAAGACAGCAGTCAACTTCCCTTGTCTTGCACATGTGGAAGACGTTTTCGGTGGCTTAAGGACATACAGAGACATAAGTGCAGACAGTAACTACCTCGTTTTTCAGTTCTTCCCATATATGGGGCAGCATGGCCAGACACTGGCAGCTGTAGTCAATCAAGTGTGTGCATGCGTACGTGTGTGAGTGTGTGTGTGAGTGTGTGTGTGTGAGTGTGTGTGTGTGTGTGTGTGTGTGTGTGTGTGCGCGTGCGTGTGTATCTCAGCTACGATTCCTCACTAGGTTTATGGAAGTTAAAACTCACCCATCTTGACTTGACTTCCAATCATCTCAAAGCTTTACCGTTGTCACTCACAAAGTTATCATCATCTATTCTTATCCTAGGGGTAGACAGTAATCCATTGGAGTCTCCACCATCTGAGGTACAGTAGCTACTGTAGCACGTAGAAATATATGTGAGACTGGTGGGGTTTGTTTGTTTGTGAAGGTTTGTTCACGTGGGTTGTTTCACATTTTGAAGTATCTCATGCGGAAGAATGAGGAGTTGACAAAAGTAAGTGAACGATTAGTGCAGGTCTGGTGTGTGTGAGCGATTAGTGCAGGTGTGTGTGTGTGTGTGTGTGTGTGTGTGTGTGTGTGTGTGTGTGTGTGTGTGTGTTTGTGTGTGTGTGTGTGTGTGTGTGTGTGTGTGTGTGTGTGTGCGTGCATGTGCATGCACTGGTTTTCATTCTGTTGTTTGGTTTCTATAGCCTCAGCGATCTAACAGTGCAAGGCGATCGCGAACAGGCGAATTTCGACATTCTAAGAAACATGAGAGTTCACAAGGAGGAACACTATCAACAGTGTAGGATGACGTTTTTACACACACTTTGACAACACACTGTTTACTTATGCCTGTGTGTTTATGTGTAGGCGCAAGTGAGTGACCGTCTCGTTACTTATCATGACTACTTGTTTGTTGGCCTTTATATCACACACCTGCACACACACACACACACACACACACACACACACACACACACACACACACACACACACTGCTAATTGACCATGTGTTGTGCTAGTTCTGTTAGTTTGACTGCCGAAATTGCAAGTGTGGAGAAGAAAATTGCCGAGAAACACGGTCTGGAGTGGTGGAAGTTGTCTGACGGTGCCACGCCTGATAATGATGGGACCGAGGCTACAGTCGAGGTTCACATTCCAGAGCCGACTGTGTCTCGGACGATACGATCTGCAGCCGTGACCGTGTCATCGAGTGTGCCGGCACCTTCACAGCCTACTGCACCAGCTTCGTCTTCAGTGAGTACTACTGAGACAGCTGTAATGCGGTCGCCTCCACGGACTAGGGCGTATGCTACGCTGCCAAGTGTAAGTGTTGTGGTGTGTGATTGGTAGTCAGGGTTCTTGCTACAGATTTTTTGGAGCACGGCGGGATGGATGGGTCCACCACACACAGACAGGTGCACTGAAGCCGATCTCAAGTGAAGTAGACTTTGCGTTGTAGCTGTTGCTTGTAATGTTTGTTCAAGTGCTCTGGCAAGGAAGTCAACTTCGATCGCCAGTACAGAAAGTTTGTCTAGTCAGACGTTGATTCAGATTGACGTGGACCACTGTTGTTGCTTCACATGAAGCCATGACTAGTCTAGAGTAGATTCTAGGTGTACACTTTTCGGACAAGAGGTGTGCTTTCTGGGTCACTGAAAGGGCATCTGGGACTAGAATCAGAGGCAGCTCATCTGGGACTGCAATCAACACTTGTGCATACGTCTGGGAGTGAGGCTATTATGCCGCGTTACTTTGCAAGAGCCTGGATTTGTGGCTATTGTCACCTTTAGTATTGTCATTCAGTAGTATGGAATTCTCAAACATTTCGTAGCTGTAAGACTTTGGACTCCTAGCTTACCGTTTCTGAGCGTGGTGCACTCCTACTGGAGCTTGGCACAGCGTCATGCTACCATGCTGTAGCGAGAACCCTGGGTAGTTGGTGTCAGTTAGCCGGAAGGGGATGTTTTGCTTGTGGCTTGTTTTCCTTATTTTGTGTGTAGTGATTGTGCATTCATCTGCGTTGTCCGTTGTTTGACTATTGATTATCTGTCTGCCTGTCTGTGTATGTCTGTCTGTCCGTTTGTCCATCTACCTGTTTGTCTGTCTGCTGCCGCCTTATATCTCTAGCCTCATGTACATGTACAATGTTGCTGTATTTTAGTATTTAGTTCGTATTTCAGCTAATCAAGGGTTTTGTCATGTATTTATTCGTTCACGTGTTCATACACACATCCTATCCCACTCTTGTCACCGTTTATATCTGATATCTATCTATTATGAGACTGACTATTAGTATACATCGATTTACTTCCTACACACACACAGCTATTCATTCCCTTCATTTCAGGTGATTTACTCATTGCTTCATTTTTTGTTTACTGTTGTGCTGTTTATCTTACTTTACCATGATTTTCTCTTATAGATGAGAGTAGCTAACGGCGGCTCAAGAGTTACCTCAAATGACAAGAAAAACGATGTTGATTCTCTAGCGGTTATTCCCAGAATGTCTCAAGTTCTAGACAGCAAAGCTACGCATCGTTTGTCCGCAACACAGATGGCAAGATCATTGCATAGAAAAGCAACCGGGAAATCCTCGCCGACGAAACGAGACTCTCCTACAAGCAAGGGAGACTCCACAACAGCGTTTGACTTCGACAAGCGTAAGAGCTTGCCTGTGACTACAACCAGCTCAGCAACAGATGGACCAATGTCAGTAGCATTGATTGAACAATCATGGTATCCAAACAACTTTGGTGTGTCTTAGTGAGAGCGTTCCGAAGGAGAGAAGTACAAACGGCCAGGTATTTCCCTAGTCTAATGTTGTCTGTAGCGTTTGCTTGCATTTCACTGAAGCGAAGCTAATATTTTTATACAAATTTGCGATGAAATTGAAGTCAATAACATGGATGTTAACGACACTAAGACTGTAAACTGATTCTCTGATGCTTGTATTGTATGCGTAGGAGCATGCTAACGATAGAGGTTGATGCTAACGATAAGGGCATGATGTTTGTAGTGTGACAATGAGGGTTTGGGGTATGGTGTTACTTGTGTGTCATCTCGTAGTCTGGTGATGCATAAATTAGGATTGCATGATTGTTGGGCGCGGCATCTAAAGCTTGTCGTCGTTTGCGAATCAATGAAATCGTGCACAAGAGCTACAATCATGTGATCCGACTGCATCCACGATGGGTCTTTTACCAGGATGGGATGCGCAAGTCGAGAGTAAAGGGAAAAATTCAGAATAAGCCGATAAAGAGAAGACCAACTGAAGCCGTATGTACTTGAATGACATACGTTTGTTGTATGTTTATTGGTGTTTTTCAGGCAAAGGAAACGTCTCCTTCTGATGCCGAGGAAAGGGAAAAGGCTAGAGAAAATGAACAACGAGTGATGGAGACTAGAATAGCGTGGGAGAACAGAGAAAAGGTGAATGTTAGTGAAATGATTTTGTGTGTTGATTGTGGTGAGTGTAATGGTGTTTGTTTGTAGGCCACTTTGAATCCCCCACCTTCTCTTGCTCAACGGCATTCTGAGTCTACGATTCCTGCTGGAACGAAGAGTTCTGGCAGTTTGAAGCATAAGCCTTCAGATCCTGGACCCTCGAGACCAAGTGTGTATTGACATTGTCTGTGATAAGCTGTCCTATTTTCTGTTGAATGGTTTCTGGTTTCTGTTTCCTGTGTTTTGCTTTCGCTCACGTACGTTTTTGTAGCTATTTGTCTCTATCTGTCTCTCTCTCTCTCTCTCTCTCTCTCTCTCTCTCTCTGTCTGTCTTTTATTTTTTACATCAAACTATGATACAATTCTGCAAAGAACTACAGTAATACAACTAGACTAATGACAAGCTAACATTACAGCAAACTAAACATTTATGTATAACTAAGTCTAATGAGGAAAAATAGGGTGCTGAGAGAGTCAGGCCTCTCAGACCCACCGCACAACATGCTAAGTTTCTTTGATATAACTTGGAACATTACACTTCTGTAATTGTACAGAGAATCTTTTCCTCCAAAAGTCTGAAAATTTTGCAGCATTAGGTCTTCCTGCTTCTGTCTGTCTGTCTGGATATCTGTTTGTCTGTTTCATATATTTTCATAAATGAATGCTATTACAATCAAAACTATCTAAATTGTTTAGAGACCCAATAGGGTCAATACACCTCGCAAACTAATGTACGCAAAACTGAGTGTGGTAGTTCTTTACATTACTAGAGCTCATAGATAAAGGCACAATACTTTCCTTGCAATAGTCTTAGCATTGCAACGTTGTAGCACTGTTGAGAATCGTTTCCTTGAGTAACACATGAATTCTTTAACGTTCTTATTTCCATCATCATCCATCGACTTGGTTGATAGTTTCTGTAGGTATCTGTCTGTCGATCTGTTTGTCTGTCTGTCTGTCTGTCAATTACATATATTTGAACTTTTATCTATGATACATTTTGCAATGCAGGATACTATGTACTGTCCAACTACTAGTAGTGTTCATCGACTAAACTAAGCTAAAATTGAAACTCGTGTAAAACAAAATGAGGACTACACTTAAAACTACAGTGTACAAGCAAAGCCTTCAGTACCAGCTAGTGGCTAAAGTACTGGGTGGCAAAGAGGTCAAATCTGTTGTCTTCAGACAGCCTGTCTACAAAACTACATTGCGCAAACTACATTTTGACGTTCTAATCTCTCTATGCTAATGAGTTTGTCTGAGACGACTTTTGCATTGCAACGTTGTAGAATCACTGAAATAATTGATCACCACTTGGTCTTGAAGTCGGTCTCATTTCGTCTTCCTTTATCCCTTGCACTCTTTGCCAGCTTGTTTAATTGTCTAACTGCTTGTTTGCCCCAATGGCCAAATGTATGTATGCAGCTTGGCGGTTACTAAACTTTTTTTTCAAGCCGTCCTCTGCCTTGTGAAGTGTGAGTTGTTCAATACGTGAGATTCTGTACAATCTTTTGGTTCTGTTCATGTGGTCTCACATGGCACAGAGATTCTAGGGATTCCCATTGGCTGCCACCAGTTTGTGTAAACTAGATGCTCCGAGATCGCTAATTCAGGTCACGCTCTTTGCTCAGAGCTCGTAAAGTTGAGGTGCCCTCAGAGTGCAACTCTCTTGCTAAGATTTTGCCACATGACTCGGATGAACTACTTAGCTAGATGTGTGTCTCCTTATTCTTTTGAAGATGCTGCGAAACTACGTGATGCCATGACTCGGTCTACCTTTGTCCAGATATTGGGCTTAGACTCTATTGATGATTTCACCTGGAATCAAGCCTCATTAAACATCAAATTGGGTGGGTTCCGCTTATCTGAAGTCAACAAGAGTAAATGCTCGGCATACGTCTCTTCATGGGCTCAATCTGTCAGAGATTTGCTTAATTGCTTTTCCTCGCTTTCACAACGTATTCAAGATCTGGTGGAAAACGATTCTACGTCCTCTTCACTTGGCTTCGACATTCATTCAGCTGTCAAGTCCTTGCCTCCAGTTAGATTAGGAGACGATGAAACACCGAGTCCTCAATCATTGTCAACCCTTTCAGCTACAAAGGGTAAGCTTCAGCACAACCTAAGCTCAGAAATTTTTTTCTTGAGTGCAGCTCATTGTCTGTCTTCTGCACCTCACAGAAGGGATTCTGCAAGATTACGTTCTGCTCAAGGTAAGGGGTCGGGCTTGGTTAGAGGCCTTAACATTCTCAGATAGGTACGCACTTATTGCAATGGATTTCCGTCTAGCGTCCTTTCTGAGGCTCGGTCTACCAATGCCTTTTAAGTCATGCATAAACAAATGTGAATGTGGAGTAGAACTGGATGGAACTGGGTATCATCTTCTCACCTGCAAGTTTGGAGGAGGACCAGTCTGGCAACACGATTCTATAGTGTCATGATGGTGCAGTTGTTTGAATGAGCTCCAACTGCAGCATTGCAAGGAGCCAAGAGAACAATATACAGAATCTGAGAATCGCCCCGATATTTTGATGTGTGATGAATCAAGCACAGAGTTGGATGTGAGCATGGCTCACCCTTGGAGCAAAGACGTCCTAAATAGAGCATCTAAAGAGGCAGGCTATGCAGCTGAGAGGCGTGAGATGAGAAACAAAAGCAAATATGAAGCTTTGTCAGTTCAGGATGGCACAACACCTAAATTAGTTCCTCTGGTCTTTGAACACTTTGGGTTCTGGGGTCAGGAGGCTGATAACTTCCTGAAATCACTCTTGAAGAAATCAAAAGATTGAGAGGGCAGAAGTACTGAAGCCGACTTCAGGACGAGATGGCATAGACAGATTTATATGATCATCCAGAGATGTAATGCTAGAGTTATATTAAAGAAGATAAGTAGATTGCATGTAGGTAAGATAGATGATTTTTTCTTTGATGTAGATATTCAGCACTATGTTCATTAGGATAATAGCTATGACTTCAGACATTTCAGCAGTTTTTGTTAATGCATAGGATGCTTTCATTTTTATGATTATTACATTTACAGTTCGTGAGAGAATAAAACAATTTGTCTGTCTGTCTCTCTGTCTGTTTGTCTATCTGTTTGTCAATACATATATTTTCAAACCTTGAACTATTATACACCATCTAAGCAAAGCAACTAAATACTACCCAAGCCTGTCTGTCTGTCTCTCTGTCTATCTATCCATCGGTCTGTCTGTATATGTCTGTCTGTCCGTCTGTATGTATGTCTGTTTGTCTGTGGTTGTACTGATGAACCAATTAGTGGGTAATTTCTAGTCATGTCATTGACACTAGTGTATCCAAGCTCTTCGCTTCCGAAGACTTCTAAGACCAAAGCTGCCAGCTTCAAGGCATCAGCAGGGAAATTTACAGTCAAACGAACCGAACAAAAATTGTATGACACCTTACAGAGAGTCGAGAACTTGAGAAGGGTGAGATAAAATATGCCATAAATGTGTGACTTCCATTGTATCTTAATCGGTTGCAAATGTGTAGACCATTGAGATGCGTTTGGAGACAAAGTTGCCTGATGATGCGATGGAGGCGTTGGCTGATGGAGTCACGCTGTGTAACTTGGTCAACCGTATACAACCAAAGACAGTGACTACGATATACACGCCTCCAAAAGGCTCAGTAAGTCACACAAGATTGTGGTGTGGTGTTTATGTCTTGCTTTGCATTCACTCATGACGACAGTAACCAACTGTGTCTATCACACGCATGCTAGTTGTAGAGATACAAACGTTTATGTATAGATTTAGCCACATTTGCATTTTTCTGTGTACATGTGTGTGTGTGTGTACATGTGTGTGTGTGTGTGTGTGTGTGTGTGTGTGTGTGTGTGTGTGTGTGTGTGTGTGTGTGTGTGTGTGTGTGTGTGTGTGTGTGTGTGTGTGTGTGTGTGTGTGTGTGTGTGTGTGTGTGTGTGTGTGTGTGTGTGTGTGTGTGTGTGTGTGTGTGTGTGTGTGTGTGTGTGTGTGTGTGTGTGTGTGTGTGTGTGTGTGTGTGTGTGTGTGTGTGTGTGTGTGTGTGTGTGTGTGTGTGTGTGTGTGTGTGTGTGTGTGTGTGTGTGTGTGTGTGTGTGTGTGTGTGTGTGTGTGTGTGTGTGTGTGTGTGTGTGTGTGTGTGTGTGTGTGTGTGTGTGTGTGTGTGTGTGTGTGTGTGTGTGTGTGTGTGTGTGTGTGTGTGTGTGTGTGTGTGTGTGTGTGTGTGTGTGTGTGTGTGTGTGTGTGTGTGTGTGTGTGTGTGTGTGTGTGTGTGTGTGTGTGTGTGTGTGTGTGTGTGTGTGTGTGTGTGTGTGTGTGTGTGTGTGTGTGTGTGTGTGTGTGTGTGTGTGTGTGTGTGTGTGTGTGTGTGTGTGTGTGTGTGTGTGTGTGTGTGTGTGTGTGTGTGTGTGTGTGTGTGTGTGTGTGTGTGTGTGTGTGTGTGTGTGTGTGTGTGTGTGTGTGTGTGTGTGTGTGTGTGTGTGTGTGTGTGTGTGTGTGTGTGTGTGTGTGTGTGTGTGTGTGTGTGTGTGTGTGTGTGTGTGTGTGTGTGTGTGTGTGTGTGTGTGTGTGTGTGTGTGTGTGTGTGTGTGTGTGTGTGTGTGTGTGTGTGTGTGTGTGTGTGTGTGTGTGTGTGTGTGTGTGTGTGTGTGTGTGTGTGTGTGTGTGTGTGTGTGTGTGTGTGTGTGTGTGTGTGTGTGTGTGTGTGTGTGTGTGTGTGTGTGTGTGTGTGTGTGTGTGTGTGTGTGTGTGTGTGTGTGTGTGTGTGTGTGTGTGTGTGTGTGTGTGTGTGTGTGTGTGTGTGTGTGTGTGTGTGTGTGTGTGTGTGTGTGTGTGTGTGTGTGTGTGTGTGTGTGTGTGTGTGTGTGTGTGTGTGTGTGTGTGTGTGTGTGTGTGTGTGTGTGTGTGTGTGTGTGTGTGTGTGTGTGTGTGTGTGTGTGTGTGTGTGTGTGTGTGTGTGTGTGTGTGTGTGTGTGTGTGTGTGTGTGTGTGTTAGATACAAAACTAGATGCCATCTATGATGGGATCACACAATCCACATGCCAACCGTAGTGTACTCTACCGAGTTTGATCCTGGGGCGTCAACTTAACATTTGTCGTGACCTCAACCCCAAGTGCCCATTTTGAACTCGTCCAAAATTTTTCAATATTTTAACATTTTGAAAATTTGATATTGCTGTGTCAACCTGAGTTTCATATTGAGTAAATTTGAGGTTCTTGTTATGATGGGTTATATGCTGTCTGTCTAGTTCCTGATTGTTGCTGTCGTATTACTCAGGCCGATTTTAAGCCCTGTCCACACTAGACCAGAATGGATTGCGATTCGATTGCGATCCTGCTGATTGCGATCTGATTGGGATAGCAAGTGTCCACACTGCACTTTGCAAATGCTACCTCTGCCTCATTTTTGATATCACGTGACTGATGACCGATGTGTACGTGTGGCTTCTTTGCTTGTGGAAAGCGTTGATACAGCCACGTAAGGTGGCGAGAACAAAAACGAGTGAGGAGTGTTAGATGTTCCGACTACATGCATAGCGTACGTGGGGGTAATGCCCACTGTTTCTAATTGGATTCAACCAATTGCAATCGAAACCATCTCGTGATGATTGGATTTATCGCGATCCAGTTGCAAGTGTGGACAGTCCTTTATCTATGTATTTATTTATATATTTATTTATATATTTATTTATATATTTATTAATTTTTTATTTATATATTTATTTATATATTTATTTATATATTTATTTATTTTTTATTTATATATTTATTTATATATTTATTTATATATTTATTTTTATTTATATATTTTATATTTATCTATATATTTATTTATATATTTATTTATTTTTTATTTATATATTTATTTATATATTTATTTATATATTTATTTATATATTTATTTATATATTTATTTATATATTTATTTATATATTTATTTATATATTTATTTATATATTTATTTTTATTTATATATTTATTTTTATTTATATATTTTATATTTTATATTTATCTATATATTTATTTATATATTTATTTATATATGTACGTCAGCACTAGTCATATGGATTTATGGTAAAACGGAGAGACGGATCAACATAACGACGATGCCAGATGAATGCAATTTTGACTCCACAACGTATGCGGTAAAAATTGAATCAAAGGGTCTTCTTTCAAGGGGTCAATGCAATTACAATTTCTTGGTGAGAAAAGTGAATTACTCTCGATTTCGCTTCCATACGTGACTAAGAGGTAAAGGAGACTGATGCGTGACAACAGGAATGGAAAGGAAAAGCTAGAAGAGAAAAGTCTGTTTCTGAGTTCCCACGTGTTAGTTTGACAGAAATTATTGCTACACAACCATTGTTATGCGAATAAGTGAAGACAAGAACACCATCGCTCGCCTAACACAATGCTAACGAGCATTTACTTTACATCTAGAGTTGTTTTCGTACCAATGGTATTGCTTGTTTTTCTTTATTATTTATTGTAGGATTTGCCGGTTCTCGTGTGTTATGGTGTGGTCACTTGTTACAATGTACTCACATGTTACAGTGTACTCGTGTGTTACAGTGTACTCACATGTTACAGTGTACTCACATGTTACAGTGTACTCATGTGTTACAGTGTACTCATGTGTTACAGTGTACTCACATGTTACAATGTACTCATGTGGTACAGTGTACTCACATGTTACAGTGTACTCACATGTTACAATGTACTCACATGTTACAATGTACTCACATGTTACAATGTACTCACATGTTACAATGTACTCACATGTTACAGTGTGCCCGAGTGTTTCTCACATGTTTTATTCTTTGATAGAAACTTTCAAGAGGGAAAGCACAGATGAACATCAGCGCATTTGTGGATGGATGCAGAAGGCTCGGCGTTCCAGTGGTGAGTGCATTGTGCTGTCAACTGTACATACATAATATCATTCTTTGTACATGTATGTTGTATATACCCACAGTCATACAAGTTTGTTGTGAGCTTAGTTAATCGCATTGATTACTCACGTCATCAATTTTGTGTTTGTACAGAAAATGCTTTGCTCGATTGGTGATGTTCTGCAGCAACGTGATCCGTCTCGGTTGTGTCAAACTGTTGAGAGTCTAATTGGTTTGGTAGACAAAGAGACGGAAATTTGATGAATATTGTTGAGAGCGTCCGAATCGTACAGTACAGGACGAGCTCATTACTCGTGTTTTAGGTTCACAATGATGAAGGCTGAGCCATACCCTCTGCTGTTATGATTAATCGTGTAATGATGTAATACTTGTACATAAATCAGTTGTTAAGGCATTTGTGAAATAGATGTAATGTTGAAAGGATGAATGTCAGATGGTTTTATGGATGAGAGGGGAACAGGTGTTACTGCTGTGTGCTTGTACTGTTTGTGTAATTGCATTTATACGACATAATGGAGGTTATGATCATGTGATTATAGTGGAGCCACATGTATGTACACAGACAGACAGACAAACAAACAGAAAGACTGACACAAACACAGACAGACAGACACAAACACAGACAAACAGAAAGACAGACACAAACACAGACAAACAAACAAACACAGGCAGACAGACAAATATACAGAAAGACAGACACAAACAGACAGACAGATGTTTGCTACTTGTGGCCTGTGAGTTATGAATGGATTTATGCATGCAGTGCTGCTGCACTGTGAGATAGTTTGAAGAGACTTGATGATGGTGGTGGTGGCTTGTTGCTCGTCGATTGTGAGCACGATATTGAATAACCCACTTGAATCTGTTGTGTTATGGCACCATCTGATACCATAAAGGGATCATTTACTCATGCGCTATTTGCAATAAATAGAATAGTGCAAATTCAGAGAAACGTAATACGACTGTTTGTTTGTTCATTGGTTGTCGTGTCTGCTGGAGTGCTCGCCAGTTTGTCGAAGTTTGAGGCACAAGTTTGTTGGACAAAACCAAATGGTCGTTGTGACTGTGGTGCTAACAGTATATTTCAATACTTGATTAATTTTACATTCAGTTTTAAAACACGTGGTGATGAAATTGGTCGGTACAGTTGCAAAAATGTGTACAGACACATGCATTACTGTCAATACAATTATTATTAATTTACAGCTAGAACAGTGTGGATACAGGGAGGACGGATGGATGCAGGGGAGGACGGATGGATGCAGGATGGACGCAGGGGAGGACGGATGGACGCAGGGGAGGACGGATGGACGCAGGGGAGGACGGAGGGACGCAGGGGAGGACGGAGGGACGCAGGGGAGGACGGAGGGACGCAGGGGAGGACGGAGGGACGCAGGGGAGGACGGAGGGACGCAGGGGAGGACGGAGGGACGCAGGGGAGGACGGAGGGACGCAGGGGAGGACGGAGGGACGCAGGGGAGGACGGAGGGACGCAGGGGAGGACGGAGGGACGCAGGGGAGGACGGAGGGACGCAGGGGAGGTCGGAGGGACGCAGGGGAGGTCGGAGGGACGCAGGGGAGGGCGGAGGGATGCAGGGGCGGGCGGAGGGATGCAGGGGCGGAGGGATGCAGGGGAGGTGGACTTCATTGCTATAAATACTAGAATGCTTTTTGACATGCAGAGGTACATGATGGGTGGCCATTTTAAAATGCATCTCAATCGGACATACCAACGCGGTAAGATACATGATAGTAGAGTATCATGTGTAAGACGAATAGTGTCAAAGCAACAACAAAACAATCATAATACAAACAAGTTGGAGTGGCAGTTGATTGAAATGGTCACTCAGTGACCAGCAAGTCTTGAATCGAATTTGTTTAGTAGACAGTGTTCCCATACTGTCTACTAAAAGTTATCTAACAAACATTTACTGATTAATAAAATAGTAAACACGTGAGAGTTATAGGGATGGAAAATGGTTTAATTAATTATGCATGCTCACCACTCTACAGAGCCTTCGATGTTTACTGTTCGATATGCAGTCACTGAGTGTGCTGCATATATGTGTGATGGGTGGGCTAACTCCAAGAAGACCAAGCACAGCATCAAGCAGTAAACAGTAAACAGATATTGTGACACATTCCTAGCCTCTAGAAACATGCACACCTGCTAGTCACACCTCTAACTGCGCAATACATGTACAAACGGGTTAGGAAAAATTGCAACTCACAAGACGTCTATTTTATCAGTCTACATGTTTGGTATGTTCTTGGTAAGGCTGGATGTGAGTTTGCTTATTCGATGATGATTGATGGGTACACACGCGTCACGTGAGTAGGTGTTGCTGTTGACGCCTCAACCAATCAACGTCACACGGCCCTCGCACGCATGCACGCAAGTCCTCTCTCTCTAATTCCCCGGATTCATTCAACAGAATGGGCAAGAAGGGACGCATATGCGCCACCTGCACGGACAGCCGCACGCCGGCCCTATCAGCAGCGATGCTCGGTCACGTCGAATGTCTCCACGAGGCGTACAAATCGCTCAACGTGCTCAACGAGCGCGACAAATTCGGCGCAACGCCCGTGCACTACGCGGCGCGTCACGGACAAATCGAATGCCTCCAGTGGCTCGTCGAGTACAGCAACGTCTCTCCGAACGCGGCAGCGAGGAACGGCTCGACCCCTGCGCACGACGCCGCCGCGACGGGCAACATCGACTGCCTGCGCTTTCTGATCGAGAACACGAAATGTTCTGCGCAGGAGAGGACAATCGAGGGAGCGACTGTGTTGCACATGGCGTGTCGATTTGGTCGTATTGACGTGGTGCGCTGGCTGATTGACAATGCTGGAGCGTCGCCGTCCGACAAGGGGGCGAATGAAGTGACTCCTGTGCATCTTTGTGCTGCAAAGAGTAAGCCACGCCCATCGGTGTTGTGTTGCGTGTTGGGCGTGCGTCCCACGCATTTGTACACCTGGTGTGCGTATGTTGAGGGCTAGGGTTGCGAATCGGTCGATTTGGGGTTGGGATGTCGAGTGTTTGGTGGTGGTTAGTGAGTTTTTTGTGGCTTGGGTGGGACGTGCTGGCCACGCCCATGTGTTTGTGTTGCGTTTGTGTGATTGTCTCATTTCCTTGTGTTGGTGCTATGGCTGAGGGGCACACACACACACACACACACACACACACACACACACACACACACACACACACACACACACACACACACACACACACACACACACACACACACACACACACACACACACACACACACACACACACCACACACACCAGTTCAAGATTTAATTTGTGATGCAGTTGCTCTAGATTTCATATTAATAGAAGAGAATATAAGTCTGTAGTGCGCATGTTGACATGTGAAGTTTGATCTAGTTGGATCTAGTTAACAGGGGTGTTGTTACCGGGGCAACAGAGCCAAACTTGGCTTCAGACGTGTATCCCTGTGCTGGAGTCCAGTCTTTGTCAACACCATGTCAGAGTCTGGACTCTGGGTCTTACAAGGCTACACGATGGCTGAGGGTACCATTAGTGCACAGCAAGCCTCTGGGTGTCCAAGGGCTTTGGTTCCAGGTACACATGTACTGGGCAGCAACACCCAAATTTGGCTCCAAGATTGACAACTACCTGCAACCCTGTAGTTTTTTCTCAGTCTGCCCTCTCCACTCTTGGATTTTGTATCAGTTGTAGATGGAGTGATGCTTGCATGTCCAATTTCATGCATCTGGGTATTAATGTTAGTGATGTCTGCTCTCGCTTTTTGTTTGCACGTGTTTGTGGCTATGGATTATGTTGATTGACAGCACTACTGCTTGTTCCTCTCTGAATGATGTGTATATTTTGTGTTTTAATTATTACAAAAATGTTTTGCAAATTACAGATAACATCGCTTGTTTGAAATGGCTGACTAACCACTCGGATTACAAAGCAAACCAAGCGACTTCTCATGGTGCCACTCCTGTCTACTTTGCTGCTCAAGAAGGAAGGCAAGTGTCATTGCTGTGTTGTCGTGTGTGTGTGTTTTAGTCTGATGTTTGTTTGCTGTTTTAGCTTGAAGTGCTTGCAGTGGCTTGTCTCTGAAGGAAATGGTGATGTCTTTACGTGTGCTAAAGATGGCATGTATGCTCTACATGCTGCGGCTCAGGCAGGCCAGTTTGAGTGTCTTAAGTATTTGATTGAGGAACAAGGGATGTCTGTGCGACTGCGCTCGAGTGATGGTGCTACTGCTGTTCATTTTTCTGCTGCTGGCGGGCATGTCAAGTGTCTCAGTTGGCTGTTGGATCTTGATGAGGACTTGGCTACTGTTAGAGACAATCTTGGTGGGACACCGATGCATGACGCAGCAGAAGAGGGACAGGTATGCAGTATACGCTCACACACACACACACACACACACACACACACACACACACACACACACACACACACACACACACACACACACACACACACACTTTAGAACTTGTCTGCAAGATGTTGATTTGTCATTTGTATTGTTTTAGTCAGCATCGCTTGAGGAGTTTATTAGACGTGGTGTTAATTTGGAAGTACATGATTATGATCACGTAACTCCCCTGCATCTTGCTGAGGAAGGCAACCACGATGACTGTGTTGCCATTTTGAGAGCCTACAAAGAAGCAAACGCTCATACCACAAAGGCACCGAAAGTAAGAGGATCTCAATCAGTACAGTCTTGGTAGCTGAGTAACTAGAGGTTTGCTGCAGGTGTTTGTACCTATTAATGAGGAAGAAGAAGAAGACTTGAAGCAGAAGGTCGTCATTTGTGCATGACTTTTAATTAGTTGACATGCCAACTGAATTTGTAACATGTGTAGGAATTAGAAGAGCAGCAGAGACGTCGCTTGGCTGCTGCAATGATTCAAGAAGAGGAACAAAAGCTGGAAGAATGGAGAAAGAAACAAGAACAGACATTGGTAACAACGTTTTTCCTTTGCTATCATTTCTAACATATTTTATAAAATTACTGCTTTATCTGCATCGTGCTGGCTATGTGTTACTAATATATTAGCTGTTTGTAGAGTCTTGGTGAGCAGTTACATAAGTTAAAGGAGCTTTCTCAGAGTGAGGATGAAGAGCGGGTAGACTTGAGTCACTTGTCTCGGAGTGTGTTGGTAGCTCGTCAAGGTAGCAAGCGAATACAGCAAACAGAGATAAAAGTCCAGGAGGCACTTATCACGACACAAGCTAACACAAGCAATCACATAATCGATCTCACTAGTCAATTAGCAGTTCAAACAGCAGATACGGCAGAAGTTGGTTATCACTCCAAATCAACTAGTCCCATACCGAATGGCCATGGACCATCACAGTTATCATCACAGGAAACGTCACCGATCATATTGTCACGAGAATTGTCTCCTGAACCATTAGATGTTCCTGTACAACGTTCAGATGCATTTTCAGACTCTGAGGATCATTACAGACGAGGAATGAGTGGTCGTCGTAAGAAGAGCTTGTTGGCTCTATTTCGAATCAAGAAAAAGAAGAAGAAACCAACTGACCAAAACAAGAAGAAGAAGAACAGCATACAGAGTGACACATTCTCTGACAGTGATCTGGACACCAATTCTGTGTCTGAAACAAACAAGAAACGCAGCCGTTGGAGGTTATTTCGTAGTCGATCACCAAAGCCATCCACATCACCAGTACAAGAAGAACCAGTTGAAACACAAATTGAAGAAAACTCTGAAGATGTTAAGGTTGTGAGGACTGCAGTGCATTCAACAGAATATCCACAAACATCACGAAAAGTAAGTGTTGCCAGTAATGGACCACAAATTGAAACATCCAGAGCTGGTGGTGGTGAGTGGGTGTTGGTACAGTCTCACGGAAGTGCAGAGATCAGGCGTCGCAGATCAGTGGAGCAGTCTGCACGTGAACATATGAAGGAAGCATCAAAGATGGTTGCAGCAATAAGAAAGGCAAATCAAGAGAAAAGGAAGATATCTTGCCCAGAAGAAGACGATGCACAGCAAAAGGAAGATGAAGAAGATCGAGAACGTGTCAAGAAAATGTCTCATACACGGGAACCACTGTCGTTACCATCGATCACTGCTGAGAAGAAACAGAAGGCATTTGAAGATGCAATATTTACAACTTGGAAAAGTGGTGTTGAACCTTTTCCATCTACCAGGCTCGTGCAGGAGGATCTCACTAATGAGCTGAAAGTTCAACAGCGCCATTCAACTGAAATAGTCCTTCGAGAAGGTGAAACAACGACAGACGAAGAAAGAGAAGATGCTGCAAAATGGGCAAAGGGAGGTCTCTCACCTACAGATGAAGAATCAGATGATGATGATGACAACACAGAGTGGCATCCTGAATTGACGTCAACACTGCCAAAGAAAAGGTCTAATCTTAGTTCAGCCCTGAGTTCTGCTGGACGATGGGAACGTGATGGTTCACAGGTGCCCAGGTGCAATGAAGATACTGCAGAATACATTCAGGTGACAGATGCAAAGGAACACATTTATGACGAACCATCTTTGGTGTTAGAAGACAGAGAAGCAGAACATGATGAAACAACAGAAGTAGAAGCAAATACTACTGAACCACTTTATGTTGAACCAAATGATGAAGAAATTTCAATAGTCAAGAGAAGTTTCACAATGGTCAACTCAACAGAAATCATTCACAGTCAAACAGACGATGACATGCCTAATAGAAATGTGCTACACTTACAGGTAGGAGATGATTCCACTAAGAATGATGACTCTGGAAGTCGAGAACAGTCTCAGTCCCAGTCTCTAGGAAGTACTAACAAAATACTTGGAGAAAGCAGTGGAATGGCTATGAAACAAAATATTATTATCAAAGTGTCTCTGCCTGACAACAAAGAATATAGTGATAATGACAGTAAGAGTGAGAGTGTTGAACTTCGAAGAAAAGCTGAAAAAATGGCTGAACGTCACTCTGTTGATCTTGATCAGTCGCTGCATGAAGTTACCATGCAACGTGACTTTGAACATCGGCTCATTGTTGCCGAAGAGACAAGGCGACAGTTAAAGGAAAAGCAACAACGTCACAGTGCAGTATTGGCGGCTGCAGCTGAAGATGAAGACAAGGCTCGGAGAGAAGAGGAATCAAAAGTTTTAGATGCAGTCAAAGCAGAAAAGGATGAAGAGAAGCAACAGAAAGATGAGTTTCAAAAACGCAAAGACGAAGCAGCTAAGAGAAGAACAGAGAAGGAAGAGAAAGCTGAGAAGGAACGAACTCTAGAGAAAGGAGTCAATGGTTCACCTGACATTGAGGGAATGGTTGCTCGAAAACAACAAGAAGACAACCAAATTAGATGCAAATTAAGTCAAAGTCCAGATAAGTTACTTGCAGACATTGATCAGATGCTCGACACGGATGTAGATGCATGGGATCGACTTAGAAGGGATGAAGAGAAGAGAGTCAAAATCAAAATTGATAAGCAGATGATAAAAGCAGCAGCTCTTCGAAGACTGTCTAGAGGCATCTCACCAGGGGCAGTCTCAAGAGACTCGACTATGAGCAAAGAAGAGGTATAAACTGTTTGTCAGTTGATTAGTGCATCAGTCATCGTGTGGGACAGTCTTGCTATCTGTGGTTTGTGTACTTGTATGTCTTTTCTGTGTATGTTGATGTTTTTGTTTCAGACCCTTGTATCCATTGTATTTTATGTTGTATCTGACATAATTAAGTCCTCTGTCCTTGCCAAATCTACTGATCTGTTCTACATCATTCTTCAATTTTGTCATGACAGTTGGTTTCTGATTTAGAGGGCAATGGAAGCAGCTTTCTCAGCACTGAACGACTCGTTTGCTGACATTGGTTTGGGAAAGGCAATGATTGAAAAGGCAGTGATTGAATACGACATACCAATATTAGAGGACAAGCGTGAGGTCTCGAGAGATCAAGAACTCTCTGAAGACGAAGAGCTCGACCTTGATTTGCTGTTGGCCGACTTAGACAAGGCTATCACCTTGGCAACAGAGAGAACAGCGTCGGGTACTGTAGAACAAGAAATTGCATATGCCAGTGGTACAAGAAATCGAAAGAAATCAGCCGCATCATCCCATTGCTCAACTCCCCAATACACACCACAAAAGAGTCGAACACCTCGGCTGACACCAGGACAGACTCCAGGAAGCTCAAAGGTAAACCGTCAGAGGACACAATCTGTTGTGGATGTTGTGCCGTCTACTTGTCTTTTTGCTTTGAACACGTCAGTCTGCCTGTTTGTTTGTTTGTTTGTTTGTCCTTTACTGCAGGTTTCTGTCTGCATCATCTGCCGTCTGTGCTTTAAAGGGGCAATCTAATAGTTATTTAACTGTTCTATCTTTGTCCAGGGTGGTACACCATCTGCTCAAGACATGAGAAACCAACTTCGAAGACTTGTACTTGATGGTCAACGGCAAGAAGAATCGCTCAAGGTAATAACATTTAACAAACTTGAACCAAAATGCACTACAACTGCTCATTTTAGCGCAAGAAGAGTAGCAGATTCAGCAACAGAAAGAAAAAAGCTGAGAAATCTGACAGCAAACCAACACTGATAGAGAATGTTACAGTGTATGATGACGATGGTCGAGCCTACAGTGTACCTTTAGGAAAGACTATGATGACCATCAAAATTCTGACCCACAAAGTAGCTGAGCAATCTGGTCAGAAGCTCGTTCCCACTCTGTCTATCATCGAATCATTCCAAGACCTTCATCTTGGTGAGCACAGATGTGATGCATTGTACATGTACTGTGTGGTGCATGCATTATAGTTTGTCCACAGTGCACTGGCTTGTTGAGCTGGTGCTAATACGATTTCTACGTCATATAGAAAGATGTCTGGAAGATCACGAGTTAGTCGAAGAAGTTGTTCAGTTTTGGCACGGCAATAAGGCGGTTAGGTTGATTGTACGAGATGTACCAACGAAATACAAACTGTGGGAGAAACCTCAGGTAGAAATACAATTTTCTCATAGATCTTAGAATTTCTACCATTGGTATGTGTGCATTATTATTGCAGTTGCCACGTGATGTGCTCATCAAATTTTGTGACTATGGAGTTGTTCCCGACCTTTCTGGCCCATTGTATGAAAAAGACAATAGAAAGAAGGTATGGAAAGAGCGTCTGTTTGTACTTCAAGAGGATGGCATTATGGGTGCAGCAACACAAGGATCGATGGTTTGTCATGCAGTCAGTGATCTGAAAATTAGGAATCTCACTTTGTGGTTTGTGTAGGACAAACGGCACTTGGTGGTTGTTGCATCACTACGAAATCACAACATCTACACAGCTTTTGGTGACGACAAAGCAAATCGAGGCCCAACACCTTATTGCTTGTTCCTCAAGGTACACCAAATTGATATGCTCACTGGTGTAGCGTGGTCCTCAAGTTGGGGGCTGATCATTCACACTGCAATGCCACGCCAATTTTTTTACTTTTTACTTCTACATGAACGTCCGTCATTACTGGGACAGTGTGATGGACAAAGATTCATCTCACTGTTCGGTAACCTGAGGGAAACATGGTGCTTTTGCTTGATACACCTACAAGATTGGGGAGGCTTATCCCCCTCCAATGCTACGCCAGTGATATGCTCATAACAATATACATTGACGTTCGTGTTCTCTCAATGCAGCCACACAACTCTGTGGTACGTACAGAAGTCATCTCTCTTTGTGCCCCTAACGTTGACACAATGAATAGTTGGATAGCTGCTAGTAGACTAGTAAAGGTACGTCAAACAAACGACATTATCTAATTAAATGAAAACGAATGTGACTCGTTATAGTTTGGACCTCGATTAAAGGAAGACTACTTGACAATGCGACATCAGTTTGCAGCATTTATAAAGACACAAGAAGGCAGTTCGTTACACTACTAGTCTGTCATAAACATTGTTATCTATCGAGTATTATTTGTCTATGGACTGGATTTTTAGTCTGTTTTCAGTGGAGTGTTATTATAGTTTGAGACAAAAATGAAACTGAAATTGTCAACTTTTCTATAGAGATTGACCGTGACATGTATGATGTCATGCACATTTTATTGTATGAAGTTATGGAATAAACAGATTCAAGTTTGACTGCATGGTTAGACTCCAGCCAGTCTCGGTCATTCCCCTGTGTGGCTTGCGATTGCCTAAGAAATACCTATCAAGGGTGTACGTTGATTGTTAGCTTGTCTATTATCTCTTTAGTACTAGTGCTTTGTTTGTAAACATCGTATGTTGTACTGTCTGCATGTGTCTTATTTCGATTTTGTGTTAGATCGGTTTTTGTTGTGCTTTAGACCAAGTCTCTTGGTGTTTGCAGCAATGTGCGCGTAGAGTGACCTGTTCTCTCCTTGTCCTTATCGTTTGTGTCTCTTTTTGATTTTGCGTTACATTTCTATCGTTTCTAGTTGGTTTGAATTGCTTGTTTATGAATATACGTGCAACCCAGGTCGCGAAATTTTTTATCTAAGTATAGTAGAGTGTGACATAAATGTTAGTTTTAAATGGTCACTTTCAGCGAATCAGCGGTGGCCAAGCGGATACAGACGGCTCACAAGGTGACAGCCTTGGAGACACGGTTGTAAGACGCCGAAAAGGAGACCTCACAGAGATTGGGACTGGAAGGACTGGGGTGAACGGCAGACGAAACCAAGGACAGGCAGGGGAGACACAACAGACCACCAAGAGATTAGAGATAAAGTATTTTTTATTTTTTCAAAATAATTACTAATAATTATAATTAATTAATTAATATATTTTACAAATAATTACATATGTTAATTAGCCAATTACGTTTTAACATTCTATTTTAGTGCTTGAAATGTACAATTTAGCAAGTTCAACAAACAGCAGATCACAACATGCATAGCAGCAAAAAAGTCTTGGGTGCATAGCGGTAGTTAGCAACGATGCAACTTGATGAAGACTACAGCAGCACATGACAAACATCTTGCTACTACAACGATGTGATTGCACACGTAGACATAAACATGCGTCAAACTTGTTTCTTGTTGCTATGAATGCTACAGGTGTCATCCTGGAAGGCAAGCATTTTACTACATTGCGCATGCGCAGTAGTGATAATCAGCTACAGGGCACCAAAAAATTCAAGGACCACATTTCTTTACTCTCCACCAGCTAATCCGGTTGAGGTTGTGGACCTCTACAGCGTGAGGTAGCATTCCTTTATGTTGTCAGTCAGAATCGGTGGAGCTCAACCACCAACCTTCACTAGCTAATCCAGTCTACGGCTGGATAGTTGGTTGAGCTCCACCGATTCTGGTTAAAGACAAAGAAATGCTACCGGATGACAACTTCAACCGGATTAGCTGGTGGAGAATAAAGAAATGCACACTAGACGTAGAACTTGGTTCTCTACAAGCCATACTGATCCTTACTCGATCAGTCACTGTATACACTACAACTTATAGAATATATACAGTACAGTGTACATGTACCTTACTTATTACATTTCTTGTATCATGGCGACAGCCACTTGCTCTCCAGTTCTAGTGACGATGCCACCCATTTCGGTCCACCAATAGGGAGACTGGCATTGACGGTGCCCGTTGTATCCGTCAAGAAATATCCATACCCTTCATCACATCTAAACACGTGCACACCACAAACTCGTATAATAATTAAAATTAACACACAATCATATGTTATCTTCGTTGTCAACCTACTTCCAATATCTGATAAGATTTGGTGTCTGATCTGCCGTCAAATAACGATTGTAAGTCGAAGATACATCAACGGCTGCGTCCCACAGCTGTACCTACATAAAACAAGTTGAAAAATACTAACACAAGTGTCTGAACAATCATGAACAACTTCATCAATCCACGCGCCATCCAGCACTGTTGAGCCATTCTGTCCGATCAGTAGCGACGACTCTTTGGCGAGTACATCAGCAAACAGTGTTGAGCTCGTCTGGTTCAACTGACCGTTGATGTAGAGCGACTGCGTTCCGACTTGGCGGTCATATTGCATGGCGACGTGAGTCCATGTGAGATACGGTACGTTAGC
Source organism: Corticium candelabrum (assembly GCF_963422355.1). Lineage (NCBI taxonomy): Eukaryota > Metazoa > Porifera > Homoscleromorpha > Homosclerophorida > Plakinidae > Corticium > Corticium candelabrum. The sequence continues at coordinate 1,296,062 of NC_085105.1, forward strand.
TATACTCATAACATCTGACGTGCCAGAGAGACCAACGTGAAGTTTCTCATCTATGATACCAGTATAGATACCTACAATGGATATGGGGCTACACACAATGCGGTACACACACACCACGCACATGCACATGTACACACACACACACACACACACACACACACACACACACACACACACACGTGCACACATATGCACACGCACGTGTACACACACACACACACACACACACACACACACACACACACACCACGCACACACACACACACACACACACACACACACACACACACACCACGCACACACACACACGCACGTGCACACACACACACACACACACACACACACACACACACACACACCACGCACACACACACACACACACGCACGTGCACACACACATCTCACCAGACCCGGATGAGGTACCGAATATCGGTTTATTTCCAAGAACAGAACATCGAGACGATAAACCACAACCATCACTGTTATATACAATTATTATTAATTTATTAATACCGTATTTCCTCAAATAGTAACCTGTGGGTTACCATTTTTCAAACTGATCCAAACCACGGGTTACTAATCAAGCATGGGCAGGGGTTACTATTTTTTCAACGTCTACTATCATTCAAGTTGAAGTAAAATCCTATGCAAGTATTAGAGGAACACACTCTTGATGCATGCAAAACTGTTACCTTACCACAACCCCTATTTAATTACCAGTAGTTTACTCACTGTCCTCATCATAAAAACCATAATGTCCACATTGCCATGATCATTGTCTTCATCTTCTTCTCTTCTGTCAGACAACATGCTGTGTTACCTTTTTGATCTCTGACATCCAAGACAATGGGTAGAGCACAGGTTACTATTTTTACAAACTAATAAGATCCACGGGTTACTATTTTACAAACTATAAGATCCACAAGTTACTATTATTACAAACTAACAAGATCCATGGATTACTATTTTTACAAACTTATAAAATCTACAGGCTACTATTCAAGGAAATACGGTATATATGTACAAATACTGATTGAATATGTCATTACCTGAACGTGACATCATCAATGGCCAAGTCAGATGAGAAGAGATATCCACGAGTTCCCGTTACTCGGACGGTTATGCCACCAGTAAAGTCCTGCATGTGTTTGACATATCCAACACATTTGCATCATGATTATTTAAATAATTAATAAAAAATAATTTTGACTCACAGAAAGGTTAACAACCGCCTGATGCCACTGATCTCCGTGATTTCCTTCCACGTAGAATACAGTTTGCCAGCTCTCAACTCCTTCTTTTACCGCAACATCAAGTGACCCCATGAATGTGTTGAATCTGTTGATGTATTCAGGCTTTTGTGACTCTATCTCATACAAATGGTACCAAAAGGTCAACGTGCAAGTAGGACTGGATGGAAAACAAGCCGTCTCAAACACAGCCTAGTCAACAAATGTTAAAGGTAATTAATTATGTATACTTTATAATATATTAATTACTAATTACTTACTAATTACTAAAGGGAACTCGCACGCAAAAACAAGTTGCTCTTGAAAAATAGCCTTGCATTCGAGAAGTTCAATGGTACCCTAGTCGCTAGCCAAAGCGACTCCGTAAAGAAGAAATCGTGTTTCGAATGCTTCCAGACAAAGAAGGTGCACGAGGCATGACGTCACAGGAGACTGACTTGGATCGTTTTATATTGAAAAAATCTCAATTAGTGCAATGTGACTCTCTACATCAAACCGCTTGATTGGAGACAACACTTGATTGAACCTTCACCTTCACTGTAATTTAGGTGCAGCTTCATAGCGATGAAAGGAAACGCTGGAGGCATTTTCGTTATGATTTCTCTTGTGCGTAGGTCTGGAACCTCGAGGATACATCGCATCAACTTCCGCTTAACATGTAGTGCTGTAAAAAGACTGGAACAGGTAGGAAACTACAATGCTCTTAAACATCTGTCGTTACTCTAACCCTAACCCACTCACTAGCTATGCTTTAAAATCTCTCTCAAAGCAATCCGACTGAAAATGAGCTACGCATACTCTGGAATGTGGTCCGACTGCCTCCCTATTAGCCTCAAACGCAGAATCCACTCTCTCAACCACGCTCGATCAAATGGAAATCTAAACAGACTTCTTTCTCCGTTCCAGGCACATTTACGACAAACATTACAAGTCAGCGGCACACTAAGAACGTTAGATATCTCATATTGGAGTAGGAAACTTCAGATTGACTAGAAGAGACGTAAACTAAGAGAACACGGCAAAGCGAAAGTTGATGAAGTGTTTCCTCGGAGTTCCAGACCTACGCGCATGAGACATCATAACGAATGCCTCCAGTGTTTTTCTCTCATTGCTACGAAACTACACCTACCTCACTGTAAAGGTGAATGTTCAAGTGTTGTCTCCAATCAGGCGATTTGATGTAGAAAGTCACGTTGCACTATTCAAGATTTTTCCAATACAAAACGCTCCAGGTTGACCTCAGTGACGTCATACCTCGCGCACATCGTCGTCTGGGAGCATTCAAAATGTGATTTCTCCTTTAGGCAGTTGCTTTGGCTGATGACTAGGGTACCATTGAATTTTTCTCGAAGACAAAGCTATCTTTTAAAAGCAACTTGTTTTTGCGTGCGAGTTCCCTTTAATTATATATTTTTTATTTTTTATTATAATTAGCTAATTATTTATTTATTATCAATTAATTAATAATTTTATTTATTGTTCTACATTAACATGCAAGCACAAACAAATGACCAGACACATGAATGCACACACAACATCAGTGTACCTGATCTCCAGGTTGTTGAGGTAATGATGCTTCAATAAATGCGTAGTTTCCACCATTTCCCGTGTGTTCTGATGACGGTCCCGTGTTTCTAGAAGGAGTTGATGCATTCGCAACAAAACTCCAGTCAAAGTCATCTTGTGTAGACTGAAAAAACGGCCCAAGAGATGGGAGAAATACTGAACCAAAGTCGGTTGTTCTCACAAAGTTGCAAGTTAACCGACTAGCATATAAACAATGGTAATAAGCAAAACACACCCACCCACCCACACACACACACACACACACACACACACACACACACACACACACTAACTTGCACTGATTGATGAAGATCCAAGCTCCCAAAGTGAACGTACTATTTGTGATGTCGAGATCACCGTATGTGCCTGCGACCGCTCCAGATGTCACGTTATCGTACGTCAACGCAAAGTCGGTATTCTATAAACATGATCGCTGTAACTGTATTACTACGAAGACATCAAACTCAACACAACAAACACAGCAGCCAGTCTGTCAATTACAGATTTGATAATCAGTTCAGATGTTATGACTCATGCCTTAGTCAACAATCACTGCAACCTTGTTGGTCACATGACAACATGCATATACATAGTAAATATATTAATTATTAATTAATTATGAATTACAAATTATTAATTAATTAAATACATATTAATTAGCTAATGTTTAATTGTTACATTGTAGCAGAGCAAACAATCTACGACACATGATTAAAATACAATTGCAAACTTACTTACATCTAAGCATCGATAGTTGAGTTGAGAGAAAGTGACATTCTCTTGTGAGAACACAAACAAGCCAAGACGACCACCATAATGTGTTGTATCATACACAGGGCCGCTGTCAGTTAATACAGTTGATCCCTGATCACACGCACACACATAATTAATTGAAAATTTAATTATTGAAACTTGATGTCTACCATACGTTTGTCCATACAATTCGTATGTATCCGTTGTCTGGATTGTGTGTCAGTTTCCAACGATACGACGTTTCGTATTCCCACCCAAAAGGTTCACTCGTCCAGAGAAGTCTAGACTCATTCACCACATTTCCCGTATTCCAAGTTCCGTCCCGTAGATCAGGTCCAGGTCCAGTGTTGGAGTCAATAACCTCAAATTGAGACAAACAATACGCTGAGTCATCGACACTCTACAACAATTGTATGATAAGCTGATAATATACTTTCAACTGAATGCCAGCACGAGCAGTAGGATGTGGATATGCAAACTGATTGCCAAACGTGTAGTATTGTCGACTCCTCTTCCAATTGCACACATAAAATTTTCTATGCAAGCAAAGTAGAACGTATACAAATGGTTGTTGTTGACTAGAACTCATCAATTAAGTTAAGACAATAACCACCAACCTGTTGCTTTGGTAAGCAAACACGAATCCAGCATAGTCGTCGTCATTATTGACACCGATGTAGAGTGTCCCACTGTATTCCACATAAGCAAACGACTCACGCCCAATAACCATGCCAGGATCACTACAACAAGTTTGAAGCAAATTATCGTAAGCACGTCAATGCTGAGATTTGTGTAACATTTTTTCAGTATGTTTAGTTACTCAACGCTCACCTGTTGACTGTCTGTAGAATTTCAGCTCCATCGTCATTAACAATCCAAATGGGACTGTTCTGTTGGGATTTGATGAGATCAAGAGAGATTTGAGTAAAACTGCTGAAATCTGTTTTGCTTATCAGAACATTCAAGGGACAAACATCCTGCAGTAAAGATACATGCAACATGTTGTCAATTGATTTGTATCAATCTTACATCAATGTCCGAAATGCCGTCACCGTCCAGATCACCTTCACATGCATCTCCGATTCCATTTGTGTTAGAATCCTCCTGTACAACCGTGTAGAGTGACAGAGCTACACACACACACACACACACACACACACACACACACACACACACACACACACACACACACACACACACACACACGCACACGCGCACGTGCACGTGCACGCGCACGCGCGCACACACACACACATCAAGAAAACACAAACAACAAACAAACAAACAAACGTGTGCACCTGTCCAGGGTTGCGCACCAACTGACAGTTATCATCCTCATCTGTCACATTGTCGTTGTCATCATCATCATCACAAGCATCACCCCAACCACCCAGGTCTGTATTAATCTAACACATTCAACTTAATTTAACCTAGATTATCCAGCGAACATTCATACATCAGTCAGTCTACCTGACTAGGATTGGGGATTGTAAGGCAGTTGTCAATCGAATCAATAATACCGTCATTGTCTTGATCCATTCCATCATCACAAGCATCCCCCAGTCCATTCTCATCTGAATCTGTTTGATTCTCGTTGCTCACTGATGGACAATTGTCACATACGTCGCCTACGTCATCACCATCTCCATCCAACTGTCCAAGATTAAAGTGGAATGGACAGTTGTCCAAGGCACCATCAAACCAATCATCGTCTGCATCGTCATCACAAGCATCTCCTATGCCATCACTATCTGTGTCTGTCTGATCTGTGTTTTCTATGTTTACACAATTATCACATGCATCTCCAAACCCGTCACCATCCGTGTCGTTCTGACTAGGATTCACCACTGTATCACAGTTATCATTGATGTCTGTCAACCCATCATTGTCATCATCCACATCACAAATGTTACCAATACCGTCTCCATCTGAGTCCTCCTGTCCACTGTTGGGCTCAAACGGACAGTTATCAGCCACACAAAATAGACTAACGTTAGCACACGGGAGAGACACATCAGGCCTTCCATCGGCATCCGTGTCTTTCCCACAGCACGTGCCATTGCCTGCAAAGCCAGCATTACACGTACACGTGAACTGATGTCGATCTCTAGACCCACATGTCACCACTGCTGCAATACAGCTGCTTCTCTGCATCAAACAAACAAAAAACCAAACATAAAACAGAGCAAACAACTACAGCAGTGCACAAACACATACGAAATTAATCTCTACAAGCTGCCACTTGTGCGGTTAGCATGTCATATCAATAGGTATGTCCTTATCTATTGTCACTCATAGGCAAACTAGCAATCAGTTCTAACGTTCCATTGCTCACCAAACTGCTAACAGAAGAAGTCGGAGGAAGTGAAGGAAGATGAGAAGGAAACACTACATCGTCAGACAAAGCCGATCGACAAACAACGCTTGATCCATTCCACACTCCATCTGCAGTGCACGTTCGTTGGTAAGTAGAGAGACCCTCCACACCGTCCACCCAAAACCCAACACGACACGTGATGACACAGACACCACCAAACTGCTGAGACTCACACGCGACTCTGGCATTATTAACACTTGCCTTCATATTGATCAGTAAGACAATACACAGTAAATTGTTCTGTGGTGATCACTACATGTACTCACCACTGGTCCGCATAGAACCGGCCGACATAAGGGGTCGGTGTTAGACCAACGTCCATCTCGGCCACACACACGGTCATGAGCTCCATCGAGATAGAATCCGTGCAAACAAGTGTAGCTACACATCTGATGGAGAGAATCACACAAACACACGCACATACACACACGCACGCACGCATGCACACACACACACACACACACACACACACACACACACACACACACACACACACACACATACACAATAAAAGCCGATCTGACATTTAGTTATTTATTGCTGTAACTTACGTCTAGAAATCCTACTCCAGTGCAAGTGCGGTTGCCATTTGCCGGCGTCTGTGGTAACTCACACGTCAAAGAAATGCATCGTAGGACGTCATTACTCCATTTCCCAGATGATTCACAGGTTGTTTCATACGATGTAACAAACAATGACTCGCTTCGTGCCCAAAATCCTGCATCACATGTGACAATGCAATGATACTTTGTGTTCAAGTGATCGCCTCCTGAACACACTACACTCGCATTCAGCATTACCTGCAAGATCACAATATAATTAAATGAATAAATAAATAATTAATTAATTAAATAAATAAATAAATAATTAAACAAATAGTTAAATAAATAAATAATTAAATAAATAAATAAGAAATAAATAAATAATTAAATAATTAATTAATTAATCATAATTATATCCATCAAATCACATAACGTCCGTCCATTAAAACTCAACATTTGTACCAAAGGTGGACACGTAATTGGAATGCAAGAGATGTTAGCATTGCTCCATATGCCATTCTCCTGACACGTTGGTACAGATGGTTCATCCAAATCATATCCAAGCAAACATGAAACTACACACTCATCGTTAAGCTTTGTTCCCGAGCAGGTCACTGAGCCAGGATGATGCTTGGGTAGTAGAAAGGGACCACAATCAATAGCCTCACAGTATGGGATTCCACTCTCCCATCCGTCAGATTTATTGCATACAAAATGATTCGAGTGACTGTTGCTGTGATGTAAAGTATAGCCGGGATTGCAAGCGAGAACACACGATTCCTCGTCGAGTGAACGTTGAGCGCACGAAAAATTGCCACCGTCTGTTGACAATACACCACATCTATCACCTGGCATATACACAATCGTCAGACATTATTGCATGTGTGGGCATTATTGAATAAATATTAATAACCTTCTAGTGTGACTGACAACATGACCGTGTTGTCAACATAGCAAGCCACACGAGTTGGTCGTCCTCTACCCAACAGCCATTTGGTGATAATTTCGAGTTCGCAGTCACACTCGGTTGACGACCTAGTCAATCACACCGACGATCATTTACAAATGAATCGAAATGCCAAGGAAATGTTATACTGTAGTAGCTTTTCCAGTTGCTCTGCTTGTTCAACATCTATTGTTCTCTCGTAAAGTCTGCCAAGCTTGTCTTCATAACTACAGCCACATTAATTAATTAACAAAATGTATCGATGACATGCTACAGGCAACATGCCTAACTCACATATGTTGGATAACCTGAAGCTGGTCGGGTATCTTTAACCCTAATTCGGGATTGCTAGAGAAAAATTGAAGGATCACGAACGTAATAAGTATTTGTGCAAAACAGCCAGACTGGCTAATTAGTAAATGAATGGTGGCCGGTCACGTGACATATGTATGACCGACCTGCTAGGCAATGGCGTAACACGTGACCAAATAAATAATGATCAGCGAATGAATGCGACTGAATGATATATAAACCTGATGTTGAGTTGATCTCGGTAGCAAGGTGAATTAGCATAGTACCTAACACACACCATCTAATTACGTAATATTCATTGAATATTAGCATCGTACAGTACACCTACCAGTCTAATTAATTAATTAATATTTATGAATATTAACTATATTAGCATTGCACAGTACACCTACCACACAGTTTAATTAATTAATTAATATTTATGAATATTTACTAAAGTAGGCAATTCTACTCACGTGGAAGAAAGGCTTTGCATCAGTGCGAATTCTTTCACCACGGAATCTGCAGACTGGTGTCTCCTACAAGAAAATATTAGCACATTGTAACACTAAAGGTTGGTCTCGCGTACCCAGACCCTCGTAACGCGGCGATATAGTCTGGCCACGCGAGGCTAACAGGTCACAATTAATAATAATTAATTAACCATCTAGCAGATGTACAAGGTGCAATCGAATTAAACAGCCATCGTCCTGTATGCTTCAGGAGTGTGCCGACACAACTGCTGTTTCTTCGACGGCCTAGATTGCTACACAAACAAAAACAAATGAAACCCGACCCGGAAGAAGCATGACCGACACCCGTATACGCGTACAGCATGACGTCTACACGAAAGAAAACGCCCGACCACCTGCACGTACATACAAGTCAAGCGAAACGCGGTTATCTGCACAACCAAGATTCGCTGTCGAAATCCATCCAAGCGACACCCAAGGGTTTCCTTTAGCAGCACAAAACACGTGCATGCACGTGCATGTAACGCATGCATCATGCAACGCATGCATCAGACTACCAACCATCTCTACAGACGCTCAAAACAACTATAGTGCTCACACATGGGCGACGCCACCCTTGACTGTGACGTCTCCCCAGGTGTTGGTTTGCATGCTGCATACAACAGCAGTCGATTCGCATTGACAATCACGAAAAGCTCGGGAAGCGAAAATCGGAGGCTCGATGCGGCAAACAAGAATTAG
>NC_085105.1:1310000-1312500 GCF_963422355.1 Corticium candelabrum
ACCCCAACCACCCAGGTCTGTATCAATCTAACACATTCAATTCAATTTAGCCTAGATTATCCAGCGAACATTCATACATCAGTCAGTCTACCTGACTAGGATTTGGGATTGAACGGCAGTTGTCTATCGAATCAATAATACCATCATTGTCTTGATCCATTCCATCATCACACTCATCCCCCAGTCCATTCTCATCCGAATCTGTTTGATTCCTATTGCTTACTGATGGACAATTGTCACATATGTCGCCTACGTCATCACCATCTCCATCCAACTGTGCAGGATTAAAGTGGAATGGACAGTTGTCAAAGGCATCAGCCAACGTATCATTGTCTGCATCATTATCACAAGCATCTCCTATGCCATCTCCATCTGTGTCTGTCTGATCTGTGTTGTTTGTATTTACACAATTATCACATGCATCTCCAAACCCGTCACCATCCGTGTCGTTCTGATTAAGACTCGCCACTGTATCACAGTTATCATTGATGTCCGTCAACCCATCATTGTCATCATCCACATCACAAACATTACCAATACCGTCTCCATCTGAGTCCTCCTGTCCACTGTTGGGCTCAAACGGACAGTTATCAGCCACACATGACAAACTAAAGTTAGCGTCTCCATCCGAGTTCTCCTGTCCACTGCCGGACTCAAACGAACAGTTACCAGTCTCACATGACAAACTAATATTACCGCACGGTAGAGACACATCAGGCCTTCCATCAGCATCCGTGTCCATTCCACAGTAAATCCCGTTACCTGCAAGTCCAACGTCACACGTCGCTGTCGTTGCTGTAGAAGTAGTGTTGTCGACACAATAACTGTAGTTTCTCTTGCATTCGGTTGAGTTACTAGACCACGATTCGTTCACCAAACAGAAACGACGCCCAGGTACCACCAATGTATAGCTACGGTCACATGTAATAGTGCAGCTGTCACCAACCTTTGTGCCTGTGCAGGCGATACTACCAAACGTCGTTGCTGGCTGCAGTAATAAACCAACAATGTTTCAGGCTAGAGCAAGCTCATCATCATGCACAATCACATCGAAGTCCGTTAACTTACCAAATCACCACAATCTCGTGGTAAACAAGTTGGTTCATCCTCCGAGTACATTGCTAATTCAGTGCAAGTACGTTGAGAAAAACCGTCCAGAAAATATCCATCGGAACACTCGTATTTACATATCTGGAAGTAAGAAAACAATACAACATACAACAATATAATATAATTAATTTATATATAAATAAATGAATAAATAAATAAAAACAAAAATAAAATATAAATAAATAAAAAATAAAAAATAAATAAAAAATAAAGAAATAATAAATAAACAATAAATAAATAATAAATAAATAATAAATAAATAAATGTTTATATAAATTATATTATAAACTTGTATGATGTACTGTATTGTTGTTTCTTACTTACAATATATTGATATCACACATTAATTACAACATGCCTACACAGACAGACACTTTCCTTGTATAATTATAATTCTGAACTTACGTCCAAGTAGGCACTTCCTGAACACGTGACTGTTCCGTTGGAGATTTGCTGTGGTTGAGCACACGTGACCGGTCTGTTGCACGAATAGAGCGTGCTGTTCCACGCACCAGACGCATTGCATTTTACGCTGTAACTGTTGGGAAGATATTCGATTTTATCATCGTCCAGAAGAAGACCCGGTAAGCAAGTAATATTGCATGTTCCACCAAATACAGTGGAGTTGCAGGTAACAGTAGCATTTGTTACTTGCTAAAATGATGCACAGTGTGAGTACACGTACAAGATCTTAATGTAAGACGGACAGACAAAGAGACAAACAGACAGACTCAAACACACGCACACACACACACACACACACACACACACACACTGACTACCAACAGACACACACCAGACATGGATCCAGATGGGGCTCAGGGGCTTACAAACCCCCCTTTTGTACCCCTTTCCAATAGGTGTGGTTCACCACTAATGAAAGAAAGGGACTCAACTCACTGCCACTGTGACTGGCAGTGTTCCACCAATACCAAGTTTGCCATTACTATGGATACTGATACGTTGGTTTCCACATATCGGCCGATACCAATACCTGACATTTCAATTCTTTGTTGTAGCATAGTATTAACTGTTAAATCAGAAAGAGCACTGATTCAAACACGAAAGCCTTGTCTTTACCTCAACATTAGTACTTTACTTGTTTGTCTACGACAAGTGCAACCATCTCCCCCAAATGAAGTTTGTCAGCCAGGGGATGATTCAGGGGTGCCCATCTGGTGCTATGACGCTGCATGTAGCACCAAGCCAATATTTGAAGCACCAGAGCAGCGCCAACATTTTAGTAATGCTTTGGCACTCCCATTACCCATTATCATGCAGTCTAGGCCCTATATAGCTAGGCATGTCAATATATCAAAGCAAAGAACGATGGACTCCTACTGGCCAACTAAAGCAAAGTAGGTCTGGTGACTCTGTTCCTCAGATGCAG
>NC_085105.1:1320000-1330000 GCF_963422355.1 Corticium candelabrum
TCTAGACTCGTTCACCACATTTCCCGTATTCCAAGTTCCATCCCGTAGATCAGGTCCAGGTCCAGTGTTGGAGTCAATAACCTCAAATTGAGACAAAAAGACGCTGAGACATCAACACTCTACAACAACTGTATACTATACGGTGATAATATACTTTCAACTGAATGCCAGCACGAGCATTAGGTTGTGGATATGCGAACTGATTGCCAAACGTGAAAGACTGTTGGTTCTTCTTCCAAATGCACACATAAAATTTTCTATGCAAGCAAAGTAGAACGTATACAAATGGTTGTTGTTGACTAGAACTCATCAATTAAGCTAAGACAATAACCACCAACCTGTTGCTTTGATAAGCAAACACGAATCCAGCGTAGTCGTCATCAATATTGACACCAATGAAGAACGTCCCACTGTATTCCACGTAATCAAACGATTCACGCCCAATAGCCATGCCAGGATCACTATAAAACGTTCGAAGCAATTAACTTGCACAATACAGCTGAAATTTTACTGAGTTTATCTCCTCAACACTCACCTGTTGACTGTCTGTAAAATTTCAGCTCCGTTGTCATTAACAATCCAAATGGGATCGAACTGTGATGATTCAATGGGATCAAGAGCGATTTGAGTAAAACTGCTGAAATCTGTTCTGGTTATCAGAGCGTTCAAGGGACAAACATCCTGCAATAAAAATTAATTGATTAAAGTAAGTTCAAATACTACATTCTGTCAGGCAATTTGAATCTCACATCAACGTCCAAAATGCCATCTCCATCCAGATCACCTTCACACGCATCTCCGATTCCATTTCCGTTAGAGTCCTCCTGTAATATGTACCATGAAAGAGTCACACCACACACACACACACACACACACACACACACACACACACACACACACACACACACACACACCTGTCCAGAGTTGTGCACCAACTGGCAGTTATCATCCTCATCTCCCACACCGTCGTTGTCATCATCATCATCACAAGCATCACCCATTCCGTCTTCATCTGTATCAATCTACCACATCTCCAATTTAGATTATCCAGCAAACATTCATATATCAGCACAGTCTACCTGACTAGGATTTGGGATTGTAGGGCAGTTGTCGATTGAATCAATAATACCATCATTGTCTTGATCCATTCCATCATCACACGCATCCCCCAGTCCATTCTCATCTGAATCTGTTTGATTCATATTGCTTACTGATGGGCAATTGTCACATACGTCGCCTACGTCATCACCATCTCCATCCAACTGTGCAGGATTAAAGTGGAATGGACAGTTGTCCAAGGCACCAGCCAATGTATCATTGTCTGCATCGTCATCACAAGCATCTCCTATGCCATCACCATCTGTGTCTGTCTGATCTGTGTTTTCTATGTTTACACAATTATCACATGCATCTCCAAACCCGTCACCATCCGTGTCGTTCTGACTAGGATTCACCACTGTATCACAGTTATCATTGATGTCTGTCAACCCATCATTGTCATCATCCACATCACATGCGTTACCAATACCGTCTCCATCCGAGTCCTCCTGTCCACTGTTGGGCTCAAACGGACAGTTATCAGCCACACAAAATAGACTAACGTTAGCACACGGGAGAGACACATCAGGCCTTCCATCGGCATCCGTGTCTTTCCCACAGTAAGTGCCATTGCCTGCAAACCCAGCATTACATGTACACGTGAACTGACGTCGACCTGTTGACTTGCACGTTGCTGTAGTTCCATTACAATTGTGTTTGCCCAAAATACAATAATCATACTCCTCACACTCGGTTGAGTTGCTCGACCACGATTCGTCTGCCAAGCAAAAACGACGTCCCAATACCACCAGTCCATATCCAGAATCACACATAACAGTGCAGCTGTCACCAAACTTTGTGCCTGTGCAAGCAATACTACCAAACGTTGCTGGTGGCTGCAGCAACAAATCAACAATGTCATATAATTCATACATACCATGGAAGTTTTGATATCTTACCAAATCGCCACAGTCTCGAGGTAAACATTGTGGCTCATCACCTGAATACATTGCTACTTCATTGCAAGTACGTTTAGATGGCCCGTCCAGAAAAAATCCATCGAAGCATTCGTATTCACATGTCTAACAGAGCAAACTGCATTAGCCAAAATAACAAATACAATAATTTATGTTACAATTTACTTCCACTAGATTTTGAGAAATTGAGTCCCTAGGTCTGTATGTATATAATTGTAGTGTATGTGTGGTGTGTGTGTGTGTGTGTGTGTGTGTGTGTGTGTGTGTGTGTGTGTGTGTGTGTGTGTGTGTGTGTGTGTGTGTGTGTGTGTGTGTGTGTCAAGTGTGCGTGTGTGTGTCAAGTGTGTGTGTCAAGTGTGTGTGTGTGTGTGTGTGTGTGTGTGTGTGTGTGTGTGTGTGTGTGTGTGTGTCAAGTGTGTGTGTCAAGTGTGTGTGTCAAGTGTGTGTGTGTGTGTGTGTGTGTGTGTGTGTGTGTGTGCATGCGCACGTGCATGTCATCAAAGCTAAACAACCATACGAATCCCAATCCCAATAAGCCCATCCCACTTCCCAACTTACATCCAAGTAGGCACTTCCTGTGCAGACAACTGTACCATTCAAAAGCTGCTGTGGTTGAACACACCATACTGGTCTGTTGCAAGCATAAAACATACCACTCCATTCCCCAGACGCATTGCACTTCACACTGTAACTGTTGGGCGGATAATCAACATTATCAGCGTCCAGTAAAAGACCCGGTAAGCAAGTAATATCGCAAGTCCCACCAAACAGTGTTGAGTTGCACATAATCGTAGTGTTGGTCACGTTCTACAATGACACACAATATATATTAATGTTACTTCATTGACAACACAGTACAAAGACTTAGAGCATGGAATAGGTAATACAAACCGCATGATCATGACATCTTGACCAACACACATAGATAGATACATAGATGCATAGTTAGACAACAGTGCTCGTTGTGCAAGTTATGCAAACTGTTTAGACAAGATTTAGATTTGTTGTTTAAAAACATTGTCACATCTGTAGTAGAATCATTGTTTCGCTGTTGGATCCATAGAAGTTTTGATGTTGTAGAAACCCATGCACTAGGGGTGTACCTTTTTGTCTGTTAATAGTTTATGCTGTAAGAGTCATTGACTGGATCATAGGTGTTACAGAAGATTTCTAATCCTGAAAGGCACTTCCAGTTGTGATTGAGACGTATTGTTGTATTTTTATGGATACACGTTGTATATTCATAATGTATGACAATGCATGAATTATCATACAATCCTTTTATTGCCATACATGAAAGCTACAGGACAACAGCAATAAAGTGTCTTATTTTATACAGAAAATATCCTATCAGCCAAATATACGTATTAAAGCAGACGAAGACAGACGCAAAGATACACACAAACAGTCTTTGACTAAACCAGAAATAAATGCTGAAGAACTGTGGTTAACTGACTGATGAACAGACAGAACAATAAACAAACAGAACAACAAACAGACAGAACAACAAACAGACAGAACAACAAACAGACAGAACAACAAACTGACAGAACAACAACAAACAGACAGAACAACAAACAGACAGAACAACAAACTGACAGAACAACAAACAGACAGAACAACAAACAGACAGAACAACAAACAGACAGAACAACAAACTGACAGAACAACAAACAGACAGAACAACAAACTGACAGAACAACAAACAGACAGAACAACAAACTGACAGAACAACAAACAGACAGAACAACAAACTGACAGCGCAACAAACTGACAGAACAGCAAACAGACAGAACAACAAACTGACAGAACAACAAACTGACAGAACAACAAACAGACAGAACAACAAACTGACAGAACAAAAAACTGACAGAACAACAAACAGACAGAACAATAAACAGACAGAACAATACACAGACGAAACAACAAACTGACAGAATAACAAACAAACAGAAAAAAACAGACAGAGCAACAAACTGACAGAACAACAAACAGACAGAACAACACACTGACAGAACAACAAACAGACAGAACAACACACTGACAGAACAACAAACAGACAGAACAATAAACAGACAGAACAACAAACAGACAGAACAACACACTGACAGAACAACAAACAGACAGAACAATAAACAGACAGAACAACAAACAGACAGAACAATAAACAGACAGAACAACAAACAGACAGAACAACAAACAGACAGAACAACAAACAGACAGAACAACAAACAGACAGAACAACAAACAGACAGAACAACAAACAGACAGAACAACAAACAGACAGAACAATAAACAGACAGAACAATACACAGACGAAACAACAAACAGACAGAACAATACACAGAGAAAACAACAAACAGACAGAACAACAAACAGACAGAACCGCAAACAGGCAGAACAACAAACAGACAGAAATACGTAATAAATTGCTGCTCTCTGCTGCTCTTCATTGTGCTTCACCTGCCCGCCCGCCTACCCAACCCTGGCATTGTGTATACAATACATTTGGCAAGATAGACTCAACCGACACTGTGCCAGATGGCCAGTCACGACTTTAAGCAGAGCTGCTGCTGCCCAGACTGACGTGCATCACTCCCACCAACCAATCAAGCCTGCCCTGCCCAAGTTCCTACGTACTCACATTGAGCCTCATACATTGTTACATGTTCATGTGCATGCACACTAAAGTTATGATTAGAGATAGACAAGATTTGCTGACGGCTGTATGTGCAGTCCAGCAGATAGACAGAATATAAATGGTTTAGAAAACGGCACACACAACTGCCATCTGACAGTGCATTTCATGTGTGATGCTGCACAGCCGTACAGGAAATATTGCAAACCAAACAGAATAAAAGAAAGGCGAGTAGATAGTAAGAGCAGATTAGCAAGCATGCACACTCACTTACCAACTGTGGACACTCAACGGGAGTACAAACTGCAAGCTGTCCGTCCCACAATCTGCTTGCAAGACAATAGCGAATGTCACTGCCGTTGAAGAGGTGACCGGGTAGACACGATTGCTTGCATGTCTCATTGAACGTCGTGCCAGTACAATCAACAATTCCGTTTTCTACTCGTTCGGGTTGCCCACACTCGACGAACGTGCACACCAACTCGGTCCCATTCCAGTACTCATTTGCTTCACATAACCGAGCGGACTCAGTGACACCATCCATATCATATCCAAAGTCACACCTCAATGTGCATTCGTCTCCAACATTTCCTTGTCCACGTGAACAACTGATAGATCCGTTAGCCGGACGTGCTAAAATCCCACAGTCAAATAGATCCTCGTTTCCAGGCGGTTGAATGCCATTATCAACTCCTTTGATCAACTTAGACCCTTGACGACCGTAATCATCAGCATACAAACGAACTAAATCGAGATAAACTTCAGGCAGTGACGTTGTAGATGTGGCTTCCGATCGACTCACATTGCCACCCACATAGAGCTTGTAACCGTTTTCACCACTGATGTAATTACTACTTGCATTCCATGATGGATTATGAGCCGGAAGCAGCCAGCTGATTGGGTGTCCATCAACCCAACATATGAAGTCACCGTTGGTTTCACGAATGACAGCGTAATGATGCCAATCTCCTCCTTGAGCCAGATAATCACAGCTGTCGCATTCTCCACTCAAACACACTTTGAGTCTAAACCCAATCTCTAGCATTTCAGTAGTTTTTATAAGAGACAACGAAAAGCCACTGGAAGGCGGTACACCAGCAAGGCCGTAACTGTAATGAACAAGCGGTACTTCGTCTCTGTTTAGACCGTTGTCACACTGAGCCCATAAATCTAGAGTAAATGATCCATTGCCAACTCTCCAGTCCATGTGATCTGGATACACGACAATACCATCAGTCATGTTGATCGTAGTCGTTCCATCAGAAAGTCCCGTCGCATTCCCAGATATTCGTTCGGCATCGATTACAGTCTCTGCAATGTGTTTCTCAACGCCTTCGGGTTTTATTGTTGCATCATCAAACGATGTGTCGCTTATAAACTTTTCTGACTGGAGAATGAATCGAGCAATGTAAGGATCTTCGTCGATACTGATCACTTCAACTGTTGGTGGAGACATCGGGTACCCAACATAATGCTCTGAAGCCACTGCTGGTCCAACCACAACAGTGAACTCCTCGTTTCCATCAAGCTCAAAATCCGTTCCGGTGGAGATGACTTCACAGTAATGAGAAACAGTCCAGTTGTCTGGTGAGAAGAAAATCTCAGATACGTTTAGTGTGACAGCATTAAGAGAGTCCGTAGACACAAATCGAACCGGCAAAACGACAACATCTGAAGGCTTCAAAGTAAGTCTCACTGCAAAACTGGCCGTCGTGTTGTATCCGGTTATTCGGCTTTCACCAACAGTCAACATCAAGTCGGACACCACAACTTGAAGAACTATGCATAGCGGAGCGCTTCCTGACCACGTGGTGTTGTCATAGCAAACTCTCACTGTATCACCACCAAACAGATGGTGACCAGCAAGACAACTGTATGTACACTGGAAATGCTCAACGCCAACAGCACACGAGACGGCACCGTTTACAGGCCTCAACAACGGAACACAATGAAACAGATTGCTTACACCAGGCGGCATAAACGACGTCGAATTAGTAACAAGCAAATTATCATCTATATGACGAATGTCTCTGTTAAACAAACGTATTAGATCAATTTGAGCATTTAGAGAATTTCGTGTTTGACCATCGTACATGAAACCGCCAATATGCAACACGTAGTTGCTGTTATTCTTAACAGAGAGTGTTGTGTGCCAACCGAGCTCCTCGTTTACACTCTCACTGTCCCATACTCCAACGTTACCATCAACAAAACAGTAAATTATCTTATCGGATCGTTGAATGAACGAATAATGATGAAAATTGCCGGCAAACAGATTCGTTTGAGTATGACACATACGACACTCTGTACGAAGACATAAAACCGGAACGTACTCATTCACTGCAAGATTCCTGTTCTCCATTCTGATTTCAAATCCGTCTGCAGCAGTGCTGCTATTAGAGTGTCCGTATCGTATAACCGTCCGATTTCTCAACTCGTCTTCGGCGTTCAGTTGAAGCCAAAAGTCAACGGTGAATGACGCGTTGCCTATCAGCCAGTCATCACTGTTTGCATAGGCAATAAAGCTTGCAGGTGGAAACCAGAAAATGGGTTGAGTAACACCCGCTGATGTGCCAGGAATACGAGACGGTGATCCCACCGTTGACACAGGAACACGACCCTTTGGGCCAATTCCAGCTACGCGTGACACATCGTCAAATGAAGTGTCCGTTTTGGCTTCTATTGCATATAGAATGAAGTCTGCAAGATACCAGTCAATGTCTACGTTAGTCACAGTGATGGTGGGAGCGGGAGATGGCTGTCCGATGTATAAATCAGATGCAATTGCTGGTCCAACCGTTACAGTCACTTCCCTATCCTCATCGAACATCCCGTCGTCTCCTGTTGACGATAACCAGATTTCTTGAGATACGTTCCAGTCTCGGTTAGTAAACATCAACGTGGATACGGAAACGATCACTTCGGACGTATCGGATACGACAACAGGAAGAACGACCAATTTCTCTGGTCGAATACTCAACACAGCAGTAACACTCACCGTCTGCGGATGCCCAGTGTGAAATGTTTCGCCCAACACCACACTCACACTTGAAATAACTACATCAATTGTTTTACATAACGGCAGTGGAAAAGCCCATTTGCCATCCTCTCTGCACTCTACGGTTGCCTCTCCAACAAGTGTGAATCCAAACTCACACTCAAACTCACAGCTATCTCCATACCCAAACCCTGAGCAGCTGTATCTGCCATGATCCAACTCATGCACAAACGGACAGCGAGCGATCGTTACTCGAACGTCGTCCAACAATCGAAACGACTGATTGATGTAATGACTGTGGCTCAACACTTGAGGCGGATAACGAAGGTCACCGACAGTGAAACAGTCAAACTCAGGACAACAAATCTGTAGAAACAAGGACACACTCGTGAGCTGCTCCTCTGTGATCACCAACCGCAGTCGTCCATCACTAAACGACGCATTGACAGATGCTCGAAGCGGCGACGCTAGAAACGGATTTCCAACCAACGGCTCCAACTGCAGCGTCGAATAACACAACTCCGGTTTCGCAACCCCATCGACCTTCAGTTGAGGAAAACTCACACTCGTGTATGGCAACCCGTTCTTGTACGTCGCAGTGACGTCAATATTAGACGGCTGCAGACACCCCTGCAGAGCATATCCTTGCAAACAGCGACCCACATTGACGGCATCTCCACAGGTAGATGCAAAGCAGCTCTCCAAGTCTCCACAATTGTTACCAGAATAGCCAACATTGCATACACATGCATAGCCAACAGGAAGCGGTGCACAACGCCCATGCACACAAGGTCCACCGCCACACTCTCCCGGATCAGACGTGACAACGACTTGAGCCTCAACCGTTGAGTGATGCAACCCATCAGAAGCAACAACAGTAAACACATAACTGGTGATAACCGGATCCAGTGAATGTGCCAGATACACAGCTCCTGTTATTTCATGAATATAAAACGTGTCAACTGTTGACAAAAGAGCAAAGGTAATATTTCGATAGGCAAACGACACATCAACATCAACAACAGTCGGTCTCAACACAACCTCCCCCATCTTCGCATCCACAAGCAAACTCGTTCGCAGCACACTCTCCACAAAAACAGGCGCATTATCATTCACATCAAGCACACTGACATCCACTTGGCTCGTCGCACGGAACTCCGAGCCACTGAAATTCGCAACCGAGAGGAAAACATCCACGCCCAACAAACGCATCACCAACACCTCAATGATGAAAACATATCGACCACGAATCTCTCGATCCAAAACACCACTTACACTAACCACTCCGTCGCCATCAATGCTAAACACGTCCTGCACACGCTCGTCTATAAACCGGAATGTGAAGGACACATTTGGCCACGAAACCGGAAGTAGTCCGGTCGCTACAACAAAACCTCCCACCGACGAGTTCTCGTCGATCGACGCGTTGTAGTGCGTCGAATTGAAGCGCAACGTGTCGTTAGCAACGCCGCATCGCTCTGCGCAGTCGTCGACGTAGCAAATTACTAGACAGGCATGCAAGCATGATGAGGCGGTCTGTGTGGGGCTGCTGACAAATTGACAAGCTGGAGATGGCGGGAAAATGAGGGACATGATGAAGAGAACGTTTCTCCAGCCGTAGAGTGTGTCTCCCAACGTCGTCATGCTGTACGATCAATTTCGAACGCAATTAGAATTGATAGGTTTGTATAACTGTAAGCCCCGCCTACTCGTTAGTGTACGTGTATAGTATACGGGTATTTGCTTAGTAACGCGCTTACTTCAATATCCCGTACTACTGTAGGTGCAAAATTTTAAGCGTAGATTTAAATTTAACAAAATCAAAAATATGCAAATTTATATTATACGGGATATACAAATAATTAACAAAATGAAAATATGCTAGTGGAGCCAGATTTGCTGTAATAGAGATACTTTTAAAATTTATAAATAAATAATTTATTTTTATTGCAATTAAACATATTAATGCATATACTTACTAGTTACTTATAGATAATTATAAATATGTATTACATACTGCAGATTTGCGTATCCCGTAATTTGTATATCCCGTATAATTTGTATATCCCGTATAATTTGTATATCCCGTATAACATCAACTATTTCTGTTACAATGGCGACTCGTTTGGGCATGAAACAGTCCAAGAAGGAACGACCGAAGTCTTCAGGTATTACCGATTGCGTCTAGTAGCTAGCGACAATCTCAACTGATTCGAGAGTTGTGTGGTCGCCATGACGACCACTGACTGCCATGACGACCAATGACTGCGTTTCTCTCTCTATCATAGACAAGAAGACAAAATCATCGCCTGGTGAAGAACACACGTCGCCCGAAGCTGGAAACACGGA